>NC_134108.1:75756666-76059696 GCF_040939455.1 Microcebus murinus
TTTACTAATGAGGAAGTGAAATGTCATACCTTTTCCTGCATTCTTAATACCAAAGAATTACATGGACTTAAAATAATCAGTGAACTACTGTCCCTGAGCAGCATATATAGTAAAGTTAATTCTAAAATGTGTAGTTTAATGTCAGTTTAGAATTGGTGACAAAGCACACCAACATCACATTATACAATAAATTAATTTGAATCTATTTAAATTCTTGTATTTTAATAATATTTGTACTTGTCTGACCACATATTGTATAATATATTAATGAAATATCCAAAATCCATTCTTACAGTTGTAGTTACAATAAGAACAGAGCCTTGCTTTAACCGAAAAATTATTTTAACTAATGTTTATATTATGCATATTTATACAAAATGCATTATATGTATTATAATACATAATATAATGTAATACATGTTGGGCAAGACAAATTTTGTGGCCACATATTTCATAGCATTCATTAACAAGAATTGTTGGTGCTATTGGAAAACATACCCTAAATACAATAATTGATCAAATTCTACTGTCAAAACTCTCATCCAGGTCTCTATTGTCTCTCACCTGAAATACTGCAATGCCATACAATGTAGTCTCCCTACTTCCATTCTTTTCCTCTTGAATCCATTTGCCACACAGTAGCTGAAGCAGTGCGATGGCAGTACAAATCATGTCATATGCCTTGTTTACAACCCTCCAATGGTTCCCTATCAGAATTAGAATAAATTGTCATCACAGTTAAAGTAAATCAAAGGTCCTACCTCTTTTTTCCCTTCCCTATGTCATTTACCCTTTTATTCACTATGCTCTAGTGCTGTTAACCTTGTTTTCTGTTCCAAACCTTTATAACAGCTCTCATCTCTACTTGGAATGTTACTTCTGCAGAGCTTTGTGTGTTCCCTATATTACCACAAGGAGATGAATTATCAAAGCTGACTCTCACAAACCATAGCACCTCCCCAATGCAAGGTTTACTAATAATTGCTAAAGTATATAAGGAAAAAGCAGACACAAACACTGCATTCCAACATTGTTTCTGGAATGGCCAATGGAAACCATAGGCACATGATTCATTTGTCACACGAGATAGGCTAGAAAACCAGAATATGTATATAACTATTAAGGCAATTGAACTTGTAGTTAAAATCTTCTGAAAAATGAATTTTCAGTCCTATATGGCTCCACTGTAAATTCTGCCAAACATTTAAAAGAGAGATAAAATTAAACATGCACAGTCTTTGCCAGAAAAATAGAAGATTATACTTCCCAACTCATAAAGGCAGTATTATCCTGATACCAAAATCAAAACAGGTAATAGATCAAAAAGAAAATTACAGGCCTATTTCCATGACAAATATAGATCCATCCAAATATAATTGAAAAAATTCTCAGCAACATATTAGCAAGTAATATTCATCAATACATAAAAGCAATCATGTAACATGACCAAGTGGGATTTATTCCAGTATGCAAGTTTCAATATTAGAAAAGCAATCAATATAAACCACTGCATTAATAGTATAAAGAAGAAAAACTACATGATCTTGTCAATTGTTACAAAGAAAATCATTTGAAAAAAGTCCAACACACATTCCAGATTAAAACTCTCAGCCAACTAGAAACAAAAGGTAATAAATTTAACACAAATATGAATATCTAAAAAATAAAACCTGCAGTGAAATGATAATTAATGGTGAAATTGGAATGCTTCTCTCTAAAATAAAATTTAAAAAACAAAAAGAAAAGGAGATTTTTTTCTTGTCAGTTGTACTTAACATAGTATTGAAAGTCTTAGTCTGTGCAATAAGGCAAAGATGAAAGGAAAATTTATCCATATGAGAGAGGAAGAAATAAAATTCTTTCTATTTCCAGATGATATAATTATTCAGTAGATGTAATCTGTAAAAAATAGAAGAGTTAAAAAAGAAACAGGATACAAGGTTAACACACAAAATTCAACCATATTTTATTATAGAGTCATGAGTTACTTAGCAATGAAGATACATTCTGAGAAATGTGTCATTAGGTGATTTCATTGTTGTACAAACAACACTATAGAGTATACTTACACCTACTCTACACCTAGGCTATATGGTATAGCTTATGGCTCCTAGGCTACAAACTTGTATAGAACGTTATGTACTGAATACTGTAGCCAACTGTAACACAATGGTAAGTATTTGTATTAATATATCTCAACATATCTAAACAGAAGAGATACAGTAAAAATACAGTATAAAAGATGAAAAATAGTAGACTTGTATGGAGGACTTATAATAAATGGAGCTTGCAGGCCTGTAAGTTTCTCTGGGTGAGTCAGTAAATAGGGAGTGAATGTGAAGGCCTAGGACATTACTGTATACTATACACAATTGCAGACTTTATAAATATTGTATACTTAGACTATGCTAAATTTATTTTAAAATATTTCTTTCTTCAAAATTTAATTAATCTCAACTTACTGTAACTTTTTTACTTTATAAACTTTTAATTTTTTAAATATTTTGACTCTTGTAATAATACTTGGCTTAAAACACAAACACATTATAAAGCTGTACAAAATTATTTTCTTTCTTTATATCTTTATTCTATTAGCTTTTTTATATTTTTAATTTTTTAAATTTACAAACACACAGGATTGTCCATATCACTGTATTCTATCTCCATATCTGGCCCACTGAAAGGTCTTTAGGGGCAATAAAATACACGGAGCTGTCACCTTCTACGATAAGAATATCTTCTTTTAGAATACCTCCTGAAAAATCTGCCTGAGGCTGCTTTACAATTCACTTTTTTTGTAAGTAAAAGGAATACACTCTGAAATAATGATAAAAAGTATAGCATAATAAATACATAAACCAGTAACATAGTCATTTATTATCATTCTCAATTGATATAATTGTATGTGATATACATTTTTATGACTGGCAGTGCAGTATCTTTGTTTATACCAGTATCACCACAAACACTTGAATAATGTGTTGCTGAAGTTAAGAAGTTTATGACATTGTCAGGTGATAGAAATTCCTCAGCTCCCTTATAAAATTATGGGACCGTCTTCGTATGTATGGTTCATTGCTGACCAAAATGTCATTAAATGAGGCATGACTTTATTAGTGGTGAACAAATGAAATAAATATTGAATTCAATAACATTTAAAATAACTCCAAAAATGAAATAGGCGTATATTTTTAAATGCATACTTGTCCATAGACTGAAAATAATAAAACAGTGATAAAGAAAATTAAAGTAGACCTAAAGAAATAGAAACATACACCATATTTATGGATTAGAAGACTCAAAACAGTAAAGATGTTAATTATCCCTAAATTGATCCATAGTATTAATGCTATTTTTATCAAAATTCTGGCAGCTATCTTTTTTTAGATATAATTAAGCTGATTCTGAAATTCATATGAAAATGTAAAGGAAGTAGAATAGCTAAAATAATATTGAAAAACAAGACTAAAGTTTCAAAAATGATACTATCCAATTTTAAAACTATATAACTACAGTTACCAAGGCAGTATGGTATTAGAGGAGGGACAGACATATAAATCAATGGGTTGGATTGACAATTCAAAAATAGACTCACAAAAATATGACAAATGCTATCCAATGAAGAAAGGGCAATATACAATTTAAAACCAGTGGATTTTCATGGGCAAAAATGCGAATCTGACTTAAACTTTACTCCATATAAAAATTAACCTAAAATAATTAATAGATATAAATGTAAAACATTAAACTATAACATTCTAGAATACAATATAGGAGAAAATCTTTGTGAACTAGGGTTAGATGAAGGATTCTTAGACATGACACCAAAAGAATGATCCAGAAAATAAAAAATTATAAATTAGAACTTAATAAAAATTAATATTTTTTCTTTGAAACATCTTTTTAATGGGATGAAAGATTAAGCGAGAGACTGGGAGATAATATTTGCAAAGCACACAAACAAATGGAAAAACATCCCATGACCATGAATTGAAAGAATCAATATTGTTAAAATGTCCATATCATCCAGAGAGGGTTACAGATTCAATGTGATTTTTATTAGAATACCAACATCATTTTTCACAAAATTAGAAAAAAGCAATCCTAAATTTCACATGGAATCAAAAAAGAGTCTGATTAGCCAAAACAATCCTAAGAAAAATAAGAAATCTGTAGGCATCACATTACCTGATTTCAAATTACAGTACAAGGCTATGGTAATCAAAATAGCATAGTAGTGGTATAAAAGTAGACACATAGATCAATGGAACAGAAAAGAAATCCCAGAAATAAAACCATATAGCTACAATCAACTGATCTGTGAGAAAATAGATAAAACATACCCTGGGGAAAGGACACCCTATTCAATAAATAATGCTGGGAAATTGGAGAGCCATATGTAGAATGAAACTGGACCATAATCTCTCACTATATACAAAAATTAACTCAAGATGGATTAAAGACTTAAATGTAAGCCATGACAACATAAAAATTCTACAAGAAAACTTAGGAAAAACCCTTCTGGACATGGGCCTAGGCAGAGAATTTATGACTAAGACCCCAAAAGCAAATATAGTAAAAGCAAATATAATATAATATAATAAGTGAGACTTAGTTAAACTAAAGTTTCTGCACAGCAAAAGAAATAATCAACAGAGTAAATAGACAACCTAAAGAATAGGCAGAAATATTGGCAAACTATACATCTGACAAAGGACTGATACCTAGAATCCATAAGGAATTCAAAGTAATTAACAAGAAAAAACTCAAATAACCTCATTAAAAACTGGGCAAATGGCATGAACAGATTTTTTTCAAAAGAATATAAACAAATGGCCAAGAAACATGTGAAAAATGTTCAATATCATTAATCCTCAGGGAAATGCAAATTAAAACCACAATGAAATATTATCTTACTCTTGTCAGAATGGCCATTATTAAAAAGTAAAAAACAATAGATGTTAATATAGATGCAGTGAAAAAGGTACATTTATACACTGCTGGTGGGAGTGTGAATTAGTACAATTTCTATGGAGAACAATATGGAGATTCCTCAAAGAAATAAAAGTAGCCTACCATTCAATCCTGCAATCCCACCACAGGGGATCTACTCAAAGGAAAAGTAGTCATTGTATCAAAAAGAAACCTTCTTTCATATATTTATTGCAGCTCAATACACAATTGCAAAGATATAGAATCAACCTAAGTGCCTACTAACTGATGAGTGGACAAAGAAAATGTGGTGTGTATACCCACACACATACACACACTATTGAGTGTGACACACACACACACACACACACACACACACACACCATGGAATACCACTTAGCCTTAAAAAGGAATGAAATAATGTCTTTCACAGTTTGGGTGGAACTAGAGGCTAATATCCAAAGTGAAATATCTCAGGAATGGAAAAACTAATGCTGCATATATTCACTTATAAGAGGGAGCTAAATGATAGGTATACATGGTCATACACATTGGTATAATGGACATTGGAGACTCAGAAGGTGGAAAGGTGGGAGGTATGTGAGGGATCAAAAAATATCTATTGGGTACAATGTACATTATTTGGGTGATGGGTACACTAAAAACCCTGACTTGACCACTATACAATTTGTTCACGTAACAAAAAACACTTGCACTTCCTAGATCTATCAAAGTAGTTTAGAAAAAAAATTTATCTAGAATATGTAGAGAAAAATTTTTCACCAAAAATTATGTGCAGATGTCAAACAAGTACATAAAAACGACGTTCAACATTGTGATACTAAAGAACAAAATTACAGCCATAATAAGAAACCTATACTACACACACTAATGAGAATGGCTAAAATGAAAAAGTGTTGGCAGTTATATAGAGCAATATATAGATCTCTCTTACTTTGCTGGTAGGAAGAATAAATGGTATAGTCACTCTACAGAATAATTTGACAGTTTCTTATGATGTTAAACATGTACTTACCATAAGATGCAGCAATCACTTCTGTATTTATCCTAGAGAAATGAAAATTTGTGCTCCAAAAATCTATACCCAACTATTCACAGAAGTTTATTTGTTGTCTATAAACACTAGAAACAAATCAAATGTTGTTTCATGGGTGAATGGCTAAACGAGCTGTGGTACAAACATATATACCATGGGATATTGCTCGGCTATGAAAAGAAATAAAGTATTTATACACACACACATCAACTAGGTTGGATCTAATGGGCATTAGGCTGAGTAAAAAGGAGCCAATCTCAAAAGGTTATATATTATATGATTTCATTACATAACACTTCCAAATGGACAAAATTATATTGATAGAAAAAAAGTAGTTAGGGTTTTAGAGTTAGGGTAAAGTCTGACTATAAAGTGGAAGCAAGAGGAGGTTTCTTTCTGTTAACGGATTAGATTTGTGTCATGTTTGTGGTGATGGTTAAACAAATCTGAGCATGCAATGAAATTTCATTGCACTATACACTGAAAAAAAAATAAAATGAGTATGTATAAAACTTGGTAAAATCTGAATAAAGTTTATAGGTTAATTAATAGTACTTGTATTACTATAAATGTCAATCTCCTGGTTTTGAAAATGTACTATGGCTATATAAGATCTTATTGGGAAAAGATGAGTGAAGGTCACATGAAAACTCTACTACTTTTGCAACTTCCCATGAGTCTTAAATTATCTCCAAATAAAAATTTAAAATCAAAAATGGAGCACACAGTATGACCAAGGAAAAGCCTCATGTGCTAGAGAAATAAGGTGTCTCTACCTTCCAGGAGCTCACAGTCAAGCAATGTTGGTCCTATAACTGCAGTGGGAAACACAGGAGGAGAGGCAGGTTTGAGAGTGGAATTTGCAGTATGATTGTAGAAATCTAGGAGTAAGTAGAAGAGATAATTGGATAGAATTAAAGTTCAGAAAAAAAGAATGGCTACAGAGATATGACAGTCATCAGCATAGCGTGAGATTATCAGAAGGTGAGAATATGTTAAGGAAGAGGACCTAGAAAGGAAGGTACCATTATACTCCCTTTCAGCTGCCCAGCTACACTAGCAGGGGGTGGTGCCTTCTCTCCGCCCATAAACACATTGGTAGTTTGGTGAGGGTCACAAATTCAAATGCTGACAAATAACATGAATATGTGATTCAAGTTCAGTATAAACAAGATAGAAAATCAAAAGGGCCACTAGAAAATGGAAAGAAATACGCCATGTTTAAAGTCATTAAAATTCAAATGTTGTGCAAATAGTTTTGTGTTAGCCAAACAAAACAAGACTGCATCCAGATTCTGCCAAGAGCTGCTGGTTTGCAATTTCTGTGTGGGCATGTAATTTGACTAGTTTACTAATCTCTGATTAAATGGTGACACATTAATAGCTTAATATACTACCCTTCCAGAGTATTTGTATATTGGAAAAGGATTTTGTGAAATTCGATACTTTTAGCCCATGGAAATTTTACACAAAGAAACACCGTAAGATATCATAGGAAAATTCTTTAAGCTATGCCTGCTAAATTATGCTACAAAGAACAAGTCATGTGAAAAGCTGACCCTTGCTTAAACAATATGTCCTTATAACAAAAAGTAAATGTTTGGAAATTCTATGTTTATTTAATCAAAGCTAGTTATTTTTAGTCCACCTTTGTTGATTTACATTAGAAATGCCATATAAAGCCGGGGCAGAGCAAGATAGCCAAATAGAAACCTCCAGCGATCAACCCTCTGCATGAATACCTAATTCAATACCTGTCCACACAAGCAAGCACCTTTGGAAGAACTAAAAATCAGGTGACCAATCACACTACCTGTGATATTAATATCAAGGAAAGAAGCACTGAGGGGGCAGAAGAGACCGTCTTACATTACCTACACCACCCCTCCCTTAACCCCAGCAGTGCCACGCCAGCACACCTAGTGTAGAGAAAATCTGTGTACCTGGGAGAAGAATGAAGAGATTGTGGGGCTCTGAATTGAAGCTCATGGCCACCCTGGAACAGGGGAACACGGAACAGGGCAGAATTTTGCCAGGACTCTCAGAGGCAGCATTTTGACCAGCTCAGCCAGATGGAAATCCTCCACCCCAAAGCCTGAGTTACCAGTAGCCATCTGACCGACATACAAAGAGCAGCCAGGACGTGGAATAAATTCATAAGGCAGTCAGGCCACAAAGGCCGCAGTGCTTGGGCAATTCCTGTGGCTGTGCTGGCTGGGATCCAGTAGACTTAGGGTGCACATGATCCAATGAGACACCAGCAGCTGCAGCCAAGCCAATGCCTATGTCACCCACCCCTCCCCCAACTACAGGCAACCTGGATCAAGGAAAGTTTTCTTACACTTGAGGAAAAGAGAGAGCTCAGACACTTTGTTTTGCAACTTGGGTACCAGTCAGCCACTGTAAAATAAAGTACCAAGCAGACTATTGAAGCCTCTGAGTACTGGCCTTAGTGCCTGGATGGCATTTCTGGACCCACCTTCAGCCAGAAGAAAATGTACTGTCTTGAAGGGAAAGACTCAATTATGGTAAGATTCATCACGTGCTGGTTAAGGAGCCCTTGGGCTTTGAATAAGCATCAGAAGTAGCCAGGCAATAGACACCAGGGGCTTTGAGTGAGGCTGGGCTAGCTTCAGGTATGTCCTGGCACTGGTGACCGTGATGGAATGCCCATATCGCTCTTCCTCCAACTCCAGCAGCTGAGCACAGAGAGTGAGGGGAGAGACTGAGAGACCTTGTCTGGTGATCCAGAGAATTCTCCCATGTCTTACCCAGGTCCACCAAGGTGGTACCACCAGGAGTCTGCAAGAGTCAGAGCATACTGGGCTTGGGACACTCCTGTTGCTGATACAGCTGCAATGATCAAAGATTTAGATTACAACATTCAATTCCCTTTGACTACCCGGACAGCCTTCCAAAGAAGGGTGGTTCAAACAAGTCTAGACTGCCAAGATTAAAATAGATACCACATTTTCAATGCCTAGACATTGACGAACATCAACAAGCATCAAGACCATCCAGAAAATCATGATCTCCACAAACAAACTGAGTAAGGTACCAGTGACCACGCCTAGAATGAAGGATTTATGTGACCTTTCAAAGAATTCAAAATAGCTGTCCTGACGAAGCTCAATGAATGTCAACATAATACAGAGAAGGAATTATGAAGCCCATTAGAGACATTTAACATAGAGATTGAAATAATAATAAAAAAAAAATCAAGCAGAAATTCTGGAGCTTAAAAATTCAGTCAAAAATTAAAATATGCATCAGACTCTCTCAACAGCAGAATTGACCAAGCAGAAGAAAGACTTAGTAAGGTTGAAGACAGGCTATTTGAAAATACATGATCAGAAGAGAAAAAAAGAAAGAGAATAAAGGACAGCTACAAGATCTAGAAAATAGCTTCAAAGGGCAAATCAAAGAGTTGTTGGCCTTAAAGAGGAGGTAAAGAGAGAGAATTTTATTCAAAGAAATAATAATAGAGAACTTTCCAAACCTAGAGAAAGATATCAATATTCAGGTATAAGGAGGTCACCAAACACCAAGCAGATTTAACCCAAAGAAGACTACGTGAAGGCATTTAATAACCAAGCTCTCAATGTCAACGATAAAGAAAAGATGCCAAGGGAAGCAAGAAAGAAACACACACACACACATGCACACACACACACATACACACACACACACACACACACACACACACATACACACATAAAGGAGCTCTACTATGTCTGGCAGCAAATTCCTCAGTGGAAACCTTATAGTCCAGAAGAGAGTGGCATGCAATATTAAAAGTACTGAAGGAAAAAACCTTACCTGGAATATTATATCATGCAGAAATATTTTTGAAACCTAAAGGAGGAAAAAATTTTCCAAGAAAAACAAAAGCTGAGGGATTTCTTCAACACCAGACCTGTCATACAAGAAATGCTAAAAGAAGTTCTTCGATGTGAAAGAAAACAATATTAACGAACAATAAGACGTCTTCTGAATGAATACAACTCACTGGAAACAGTAAGTTCGTAAATACAGAATACTCTATGTCTATAATTGTGGTGTATAAACTACTCATATCTTGATCAGAAAGACTAAAAGACAAACTTATAATAACATTTTGAAAGTATATAGTATAAAAACATATCGATGGAAACCCAAAAAGCTAAAAAGTGGGAAGGATGGAATTAAATGGTAGAAAATCTGTTAGATTTCTCTTTGCTTGTTTATTTGTTTACTTATAAATAGAGTCTTTATATGTTTAAAATAGTTTGTAAAATGTTTTTAATGAGCCTCATGGTAACCTCAGATCAAAAAACTTACAAAAGATATATGGAAAATAAAAACAAGAAATTAAACATGTGACCAAACAAAATCACTTTTAACAATAGAAGACAGGAAGGACATAAGAAAGAAAGAGAGGGTCACAAAACAATCAGAAATGAGATAACAACATGGCAATTGTAAGACTTTACCTTATCAGTGTTACCAATAATAACGCTGAATGTGAATGACTAAACTCTCCAATCAAAAGACACAGAGTAGCTGAATGGATAAAAAAAGAGCTTGCTATATGTTGTCCGCAAAAAAACCACTTCAGCTATAAAGACACACATAGACTGAAAATAATGGGATGGAAAAAGATATTCCATGCAAATGGAAACCATAAAAGAACAGGAGTAGCTATAGTTCTATCAGATAAAGTAGATTTCAAGACAAAAACTGTATAAAGAGACAAAGAAGGTCATTATATAATGACAAAGGGGTCAATTCAGCAAGAAGATATAACAATTCTAAATATATGTGTACCCAACACTGGAGCATCCAGATATATAAAGCAAATATTATCAGAGAGAGATAGACCCCAAAGCAATAAATGTTGGAGAACTCAATACTCCACTTTCAGCATTGTTCAGATCATCAAGCCAAAAAAATTAACAAAGAAACATTGGACTTCTCTGTAGTTCCCTGCCTGCCGTGTCAGCCTTGCTGATTAGTGTGGTAAATGTGCCCAGCTTGCTTTGACAGTTACCTGCCACGACCTGGATTCTATGCTCTCACTTTTGCTTTCAGGGAGGCCAGTCCTCTCACAGCGTCCTCTACTGACTGACTGTCCTCGCCTGCAGAGGAGAGCCACACTGAGCTTCTCAGCAATGCCAGTGCCATCCTATGGCTTTGGTGAATTAGCTTGCTTCTGGTTTTCTTTGGAATGTTATTAATAGTTTGCTGGTGATTTTTCTGATCTTAACATAGTATGTCACTATAGCATACACATTTCTTTAAAACCTTTAATGCCTTTATCTTTTGTCATGCAATTCTGACATTTCTACTTCATTTATGTGAGCCATCACTTTTTCAGACTTTCCAAGTGCCATCCTAGTGGTTATCAACACTGTCTCCTGGGGTCCTTGCCAGTGTGTTAAATTATAGATCATGAGAGAGGACTCCATACTGATAAAGTCCCTGGTATCCAACTCTATGTTCTATGCCCCTTTTCCTGTCACCTTCAGGATCCAGTTTCCATCACCTTAGGGATCAATCACTCCTGGCTCCTGTGGTATATGTTAAACAGATCCTGCAGTTCCTTTACATACATTCTCTTTCTTTGCTTAGCTAGCTCAGCACTTTCCTCTTTGGGCTGTGCTGGAATTTGACCCTTATTATTGATCTGTATGCCTGGAGGGAAATGAAGGTAGATCCATAGGGCATGCATGGCGGCTTAGAAGGGAACAGTAACATTTAAAATATCTAAATCACTTGAAGTTTCTCTATGATATCTAAGCAAAACTTCCTTTAAAAGAGGACCACTATCTTCTATCAAAGGAGTTAGAAGATACTTCCACCAGACAAGGAGGTTCAGGGAGAATGGAACTTCAAGGTTCTCAATTATATCTAATTAATTATCTTTATTCCAAATCTAAGGGAAATATTCCTTCCTTATTAGTAACCTGGCTTTGGAGTGTGAAACGTACCAAGGCTGTGAATACAATCTTCTCTGAAGCTCCACTAATTGTATTACTAGGTTTTAAACCTAGTCCTTTACCCTGTCTACCCACTAGTAGGACGTTATTAGAGTCTCCTTAAATTCAGCCAAGTCCCTCTGGTTTTCAAATTTTCCCTTAGATTGATAATTACTCACTTGAACTTTTCATTGCCATTCTTCAATTAAAACAAAATGGTTCTCAGTAAAGTCGATACATTTCACAGTTCTTATACTTACTATTTCCAATATGACATTAAGCTCCTGAAGTAATTACATAGCCAGTGTGTCTTCTTCCACCAGTACTGCATCTGGGTTCACTACTTGTGATAATTTTAACAATTGTGAAATGCCAAGTCTGTTTATTCTCCATTTATCACCAGCAATGGAGTCTTCACTGCCAGATGGCCTGAGCATTTTTGATCTAGCTTCAGAATCTTCTTTTAGAATCTGTTTTCTAGGACCTCTTGTGGTACCAACTGAATTACATTGAGTTCCCTAGACATAGACTCTGAGATGGAGAGTTTGTGCAGAGGGTTTATCAGAAAATGTGGGATGTATATCTATAATGAAGTAGGGAAAGCAGAATTGAGTAGAAAGAGAAGTCAACTTATAACACAATTTCAATAAAGCTTTGGAACTGCGATGGCGCACTTCATGGTTATCCCAACTTGAAATAAAGGGTATGGGCCTTTATATCTTTGCGTCACCCAGTGATGGGATAAGATCTCTCCTCTGGGAGTAGAATATTTTAAAATACGGAGTTCTCTGTGGCTAAGGGCAATACCAAGCTTCTCAGGGACTCAGCTGTGAGCTGTCGGCAGCAGACATTCTCTGTAGCTGGGGTATATAAGATTTATCAGAGCATCAATTATCTATCACAGCATACACACAGAAAAATGTCCAAATGTGTATACTAGCAATTAGTGAATTATTATACAGAAAATATACCCTTATAGCCAGCATACTTTTCAAGAAATATAACACTGTGGAGAAAGAAAAACCCTCACAGGCCCTACTCAGCTACTAACCCCATTTCCACAATATAAATCATTACCCAGCTTCTAACACTATAGTTTAATTTTGCTTGTTTTTAAACTTTATATAAATTGAATCAAAACAGCATTTTTGTGTGTTTCTGGCTCCCTTTATTCAGTATTATGATTGTGACTGTGTACATCGGTTCTTCATTAACTATATTTTATATGTGTATGTTATAATTTATTAGTCTAAGGTTGATGGATATTATGGTTATTTCCAGTTTTTTACTGTTATCAATAATGTTGCTGTGAACATTTTACACATATATTTTGTTGAAAATAGGTATAATGTAGTTATATGGAAAAGTGAAACTGATGAACTGTAATAGACTCAATAGATACTGTCAAACAGGATTTATGGTAACAAGGTTACATCAGTATAGACTCTCACTAGAAGATAACTAGTACTCTAGTTGGCATACATCTTCTGCCACTCTTACACTTAATAACAGGGTTCTTTTTAATTTATTATTTTATTTCACTTAAAATTCAAGACTACAGGACTTTTAGTAACATTTGATGTCTTTTCTGTTACATTATTATTTACTGATTCTAAAGGATATGAAAAAAAGTAGAATTTGGATATGCCATAAATGTTCATTTGTTTTACCCCATAGTCTTAGAATAAAAGTACTAATATTGGATCACATTAAATTTTACATCTCCCCATTGTGTACTATTACCTTTTATAAACAAATTGTCAGAATGTATAGTCATTGCATATTGTACTCTCTTCGTCTTAGCCCTCATTTCATCTTAATCCTATGGGCTACTGTATATTTAATATTCTCCACTAGTCCCTATGTCCATGTCTCTCTAGTCATTTTGGTTGTTTGAAAGTTATTTCATAGTTGATTTTCCAGGAAATGCTCATGTGAAGATCATTCATTCTTTGAGTTTTTTTCATGTTGTTAATAGCTTACCTGTGTCCTTTGTAGCTGAAAGTTGGTTTTCTTGGGTGTAAAATCATTGGCTCATTAATTCTTTCCTTGAATATATTAAACATTTGTATTTATTTTGTTCTTATTTACCATGTGACTTTTGAAATTCTTATGATAATGTAAAATACTTTCCCATATAAACCAAATGCTTTGCTTTCCAAATGCAAGAAATTTTTCTTTCTATTTCTTTAAAATCTAGTAATTGCATTTGAGTGTGTTGTGGTATTAGTGAGCCTGGGGCAACATTCTTAGGTTCATGGTTTGCTATTTCAGTATATAGTTTCAAATATTTTTTCTTTATAATTACTTAAAGGAACCTGTTTTATTATCTTGCTTTGGTTCTGAGTTCCAGAACTCCTATTACTTTAATTTGAATTTTTGCTGCCTATCTTTAATATTCACCACTTTTTTTCTCATTCTTTTTATGTTTTCTTCAAGTCCTTATTTTATTTTTAAAAACATACTCTTTTATACCTTCTGTTTTTCTTAAGGAGTTATCTGCATTTATTATATTCATACTGTATTCTTTCTAATTTAGTATTATTTTTTAAATAATTATTATTTCCATTTTTAATTTTTTTCTGAGGACTGAGAACTCATTTCCAAATTTTTCTAATTTTAATTTATATTCTTTTATTCCTACATGTGTTGTCTCATTTTCTTAATGTCATTTAGCTTATTTTGTGGCATTTAGCTTATGTATATGGCATGCTTTCTTTGTATGGTTTTCATTCTTTTTATTCTTTTTGTTGCTATAATTTTACAATGTACCTTTTCATATAAAATTAGACCCAATACACTTTCAGGATGAAGCATGTTCCAAGCAAGCTTTGGTAACTTCGCATGGCTCTTGCTCTGTTGTTTCTCTGTAATACTCAAATGTATGATAGCTCACTTTCTGAGATAGATTTCTCATCCACTTTGCTTTAGATGTTTTGTTTTGCTTTTTTCCTTTTTGTCCCATATTGCCCTGTCCTCCTCAATGTCCCAGAAGTTCTTCTTCTGAGACACTGTCTGAGAATGACAGAGTCTTGTCCCTAAATGGAGACACTGAGTCCTTGTCCCAAAATGGAGTGCTGATAGGTCAGTTTTCCAGCTTACAGGGTATAGACTACTCCAGCAGTTAGATATCCTTTTTCATAAAATTTTAATGCATCTGATTATTCCCTTGGAGATGTTGGTGAAGGAGTTAATGAATTAAATAGTAGAAATGTTAAAATATTTTAAATGTATTGATGTACAATTCCAAATTTCTTTCAAGATATTTTGTGCCAATTTATACCCCTATTAGCATGGAATAGCAAGCCCCATCTCGCATGCACATGCGGGCACTGAATATTGTTCTTTTTGTGTTTGTAATTTTAATAAATGAAAGGTAGTTTATCATTGTTATTTTAATTTGCATCTCAATCTCTCTTTACAAAATTACACACAAATATGCTTATATACATAAGTAATATCATGTCCATGAGTTAAGTGATATGTTTAGTTTCAAAGCTCTGAAGTAATTGTAGCACCTCTTGGATATCAGATTGGGCATCAGAACTCCACTTGATTGTGACTGGTTTTCATTCATCATTAATGTCAGAATTAAATAATTCCTCCAGACTCTTATCATTATGATCTTCTTGCTGTTGTCCTGTCTGCTCTTCCTAATGGTACTCATTAATTCCTCTGTAGTTTCAATATAAACTTTCTCTTTAATACCATATCATGTTTTTCACATTAACGGCTGCTCATACACCACTGTGCTTAAGCTCCAATGCACAAATACACACACTCATACACACCTGTACTTTCACACTCACAGATAACTCGCTTTCTCACAGAAAAAAAATTTTTTACTATCAAATCTGGACACTCTAGAACCCTAGGATAAAAGCTGAAGATTCAGAGTCACTCCTAGGATTCTATAAAGCTTCATTTTGCAGGAAAGAAGAAGTAAGAAAGTACAATGAGGGCTTACAAGCATAAGCAGCTTTTAAATATTCCTCGTTGAGATAATTGAAACAGTTCCCAAGTGAGAAGATTTAGAAACCTAAACCCTGACCTTTTTTGTAAACACATAAAAATAAGCAAGTATTTAGGGTCTATGGACTTTGAATATCATTAAAATTACTTACATTATTAGTGTGCATTTTAAACTACATATTAAAAATTGAGCGATTCATAAGTATAATAACTAGATACTCCTAAAATCTGATTAAAACATATCATAATGTGCTTTAATTTAAATCTGTTCTGTTCTTGAGTCCATGAGTGCTGCCTGGGAGAGGGCAGACGAGAGTTGAGTAGCTGCATGTCAGGGTAGGCTGCGTGCCTCTTCTGCAAACTTTGGCTCTTTTCTAGAGGTTTGGTTAACTTTTATCCCCTGTCTGCTTTTAAACTAGGTCTAGACAGATTAACATGACATTTTGATGGGGAATTGCATAAGATTTGCTAAATTTGCCGTTAAGGGAAGACTTTCTCTCTTCTTAACACACTCCTCCATTCTGCAGCACAAAGAACTTACTTAATATGATAATGTACCTAATTTCAGAGTACAGTATTAAGAGAAAAGAGTAAGATTTTTTTTCCCATGAAAGATTTTATTCTATATCACCAAGATAAATACTTCTAGAAATATGTTATTTTAGAATTTTAAGTTTATTTTGTTTGGTTAAGTTTTATTGATTCTATTCAATAAAGAGTAATTTAATAATGATGAAATAAATGATCAACTTGATGCTACTATTTTAAAACCATGACAATAAACAAACAAATGTCATTGTTATATCATAATATTGTTCCTTCAGCATTCTGATGAGAGAAGCAATAAGCCATCTCCATAAGGCAGTGGTCATTTTGGTCAAAAAAATAATACAAAACAAAATAAAAACTCTCAATTAGCTATATTAGCATAACTTGGTTTTGCCTTTTCAAGTAATTTTGTTGATTTTCTTAAATATATGTACATGAGAAAACCAAACTGACTAGAAATTATCATTTTTTTGTAAAGCTAAAATGTTACCTGAAATTATTCAAGCATTCCTAATCTGTATCTTGAGAGTTTTAATACCCAGCCAGTGTCACTTGCACTTGAAAATTTTGTTTTGACTTTCTCAAACTTGTGCCTTATGTAAGAACTCCTGCTGGTTTGACCTTTACGTGATTTTGTTTCCAATGGAAATTTTAATTTCATATATATTTGTCATTTAAATGCCATTTAATATTTCTTTTAGTAGCTCTTATCCCAAACAAGAATAATGTAATAATGAATAATTATTTAAGTTATATATTTTCCAAAAAATATATTTTAACAATATATTTCCATTTGAAAGTAATTCAAATAAAATAACTATATAATGGCTAAACGTTATATATAGATGGGTGTGTGTATTCACATAGTCTTCAAATGAAAGAGGAAGCTTAATATTTACTTAGTGTTTCCTTTCTATCAGATATGTTAGATGCTGATCTCTGGTATATTGATTACTACATATTAAGGCCCTTAAAATATTTTACATAAATATATGAATGAATAAAAGACTGTGTAAAAAACACATTTTATAATATGCACATTTCAAATGAAGACACTAAAACTAAGAGAGATTGAAAAATGTGCCCAGGATCACCTTGCCAGTTGGAATAAGAACCTAACTTTTAAGGCATAAATCAGTCTAACTTGAAAAAACAAAACAAACCCAAACCTAAGTTCTTTCTACCAATCCAATTTGTATAATATAATAGGCTGGAGTATATGCATTTGTAAACCTGAATGCAATGAAGGCATTTACAAAAACCAACTAACATAGAAAAATTTTGCTGGATATAATATAAAGCTATAGCTCATTCTGCATTAGAACTTTATTTAAAATAACACCATCATTAATCCTATTTTTATCTAATCATAAAATCCTTTATGATCAGAAGATTTAGGGTATGAATTAAATAATAATAACCAAAGGGAAAAAGTAAGTATGTTTGGATTTTTAACTTTTTGAAATGTTTTGATATCCAGAAAAAGTTAATTGCCAAAGTTATTGAAATTAACTATTGCTAATATATAATTCATATGGAAGAAAGATAGTACTGAGATAAGGGCTACTACAAAGAAAAGCATTAAATGATCTTTAAGTGACTTTTTAAGTAATCTATGTGGAGAAAATATACTTTACTTACATATTCGTGTCCATTTGTATTTTAATTTGTAAAGAAAAACATCACTGTGTGAGGGAAACCCAGCAATAATGACCAAGGTTCTGAGACAGAAAACAAGTTACATAGATACTTTCATGAAAGATGAGGTTACCAGGCTTATTACAGGTCAAGGTGTCTTGATAATCTTATCTAACCTGTTGGACCTCAGGATGCTGATATAATATTAATAAAGTCATGATTCCATAATGGTATCTGAAAGAATATTTTTAAAAATTTGACATTAGACTATCTATGTGAATTCTACTCTATTATTTTTTCTGCAAATCATCAAAATACTTTTTTTGATTTCAGCATATTATGAGGGTACAAATAACAAAAGTATAAAATAAACAATATACAGTTTTCTAATATTCATTTATTAATTCAACACATATTTGTGGAGTGTTTGCTATAGGCTATGTATTTTGCTAGGCTTCATAGATATAATAATGAGCAAAACTAGTCGTATCTTTTTGGTTGAGAATTAATATAGCTCAGCCAAATTGGCTAATAAATAGTTGCTAATACCAGGCATGGTAGCTCCCACCTTTAATCTCCCTAGCACTTCGGGAAGCCAAGGTGGGAGCATTGCTTGAGGCTAGGAGTTCAAGAACAGCCTGGGCAAAATAGCAAGAACCCATCTCTAAAAATATTAAAAAACACGGTGAGCATTGTATAGGGGAAGGGCATACCTCTAACCTTTGCTAGGGAGAGGCAAAGATATAAAATGTAACCAAAATATTTGTACTCTCATAATTTCCTGAAATAAAATAATGATAATAATTTAAAAATTAAAAAAATTAGTCAGGCATGGTGATACCCACCTCTAGTCCTAGATACTTGGGAGGCTGATGTAGAAACATAGCTTGAGCCCAGGAGTTTCAGGCTGTGTTAAGCTATGATCGGCCACTGTATTCTAGCCTGGGCAACCTGTCTCAAAAAAATAAAAAATTGCTCAATATTTTTTAAATAATCAGTGTGTGCTCTTCCCCAAGATTGAATCTGCTGGTAAATCCTGTTGACTTCACCTCTAACTACATTTCAATCCCAAACACTCCTCATCATCCCCATTCCTACTTGTTCCTAGCCCCCGTCTTCTAGGTACAGAATTATTGTAGTGGTTTTCTAGCCATTCTCCCTCTTTCTGTCCTGGCCCCTACCTTTTCTCTTGATGTCTATTCACAATACAGTAGCTACAGTGACACTTTCAAAACGTGTTAGATAGATCATGTCACTTCTCTGGTTAAAATCTGCCAGTGACATGTCTCTCCTAGAATTCAAATTCTAAGTCCTCACCATTGTCTTAGGTCTGGCATATTCTTACCTTGTCACCCTCTTTGATCTCTTTCTCTACCACCTCCCCCACCCCGCCAATACATCCCCACACTCAGATTCAGTCACTTTGACTTCCCTGCTGTTCCTCAAACATGCCAAACACAATCCTGCCTCAGGGACTTTGTCCTAACAAGGTTGCCCCATGTATCCACTTGGCTCACTTTCTCACTCCCTTCAGATAATAACTCAAACTCAAGTGTCTCCTTAGTGACATCTTCTCTTATTTCTTATAGAGAAAAGTAACTCCAATGTGCAGCCCATTTTTCCTTGGCATATTTTATTATTTTCCATCATATTCTCTGCTACTGGACACCGTTTACTCCTTGATAATTCTCAAATGACTTAGAATACTACCTGGCACATTGCAAGTATTCAGTATTTGTTTTTGAATCAATATGGTTATGTAATATGTTGACATTACAATAATTCTATATAGATTAATAGCATAGAACATCTGAGAAACCTCATAAGCCAAAAATAGATGATAGATCATCAAAATATTATTTTTGAGTAGGGTTTGTTTGGGTGATTTTATTTCCTTTTGTGTGATTTCCAATTTATTCCTAATTTTTTACAATGAATATGAATTAGCTATGCAGTTAGTAAAGCACACTATATCAGTAAAATGCAAAAACTATTTTAAATAAATGAAGAAAACATTTTGAAAAATAGTGATAGCATATATAAAAATAAAATTAGGAATAATGTACTGAGATAGATTCAGCATAATCTGTTTTAATACTAATCCATCATTTACTAGTATGGATTAGTTGGTCGGATGAAGCCTCTTAGTTAGGAGAGAGTATTGTGGTTCTGATCCTTATCTTGGTAATCTTTTGTCATCACAGTTTTGTGACTTTAATTTCCATTCTCCTTTTTCACTATCCCATGTTTCTGGCCTATTACTTATACCAGAGATTTCTGCTTATGTAAGAATTATTAGTTTCTTTGAATCAGAGAACATCTGTTTTGTTTCTAAGAGTTCAACAACTCTATTTCTATTGTTCTTGCAAGTTCTGTTTTGGTTTCTAATTTTAATTGCATGAACTTTTGCTACATCGTGCATCTCTAGGACGGGAAACCTTCTTATATAATTCCTTTAGAAGGTAGATGTACTCTGGGATGAATGATTGCCTATGGCTATCTATAAAAAGTACACTGTAGAAAGTTCTGTTTTATATATTGAACACTTCCCATAAAGTTCTTCCCTACTATTCTTTGAATGCCCATCCTTCACTGGTGATCACTTTTCATCACAGATATTTTCACCATTTTCAATCCTAAAATTGAACTTAATTGAGCTCCATGGGACTTTGCTGTTTCACTGATTGGTAGAAAATCATACCAGGGTTTGGGTTGCCTTAACTTCAGATATCTACTAAATCTCAGGCATAAAAGAATCCTAAAATAATTTATTAGAAATTTTTAGTTTTGAATATTAGCACTTTACATTGAATGGGGGTTGGCCTAGGAAGGTATTTCAATGGGATTTGACAAAATTCCATTGGTCTAGCAACTTCGTTTTTTAATTTCCAAGAAGTTCAAATTATTGGACCAACTTTTCAGTTCTGATTTCTAGTTTTATTTTAGGTTGATTAGATTATGACCTAAAATATTCATTACTTTTTAAATATATCAACATGTGTAAGACATAGTCTCAAAAATATTCCATGTCATAAGACTGTAATGAACATTTGAGCATGTATATATGTATACACACAGTGTAGATGTAGATATGTACAATATATGCATACAAATATATACATGTACATACATATATATTTACATATAAAGTTTTATTATTCTATTGAAAATCCTCAAAATTTGTGATTATTTTAGTTTACTTGATCTAATGAATTTTTAAAAATGAGTATTTCAACTGCATGAATTTCTCATATTTGTAGTAGTTTTTTTCTTTATGTGTTTCTTTACCATGTTGTTTTATCTTCTTCATTAACAATCATTTTTTTAGTGCTTTTGTTCTTGAAGTTCACTTTGCATGATATTATTGTCATCTTGGAAATCACATTATTCATTATTTTCTATAATTTCCAAATTATCATCTTAATTTTGTTCTAATTTTATATTTTGTAACTAAGATGATGATAGATTATTGAACAGCCACATTTTATTAATACATTTGTTGTATCAGTGTAGTTAGTGATCTCTTTCACTCTCAAAATCCTTCTGATTTACTAAAGAAATTACGTGGTCATTCTACCTATAAAAAGCTCATATTTTGAAGTTTTTTTTTTTAACCTAATATATAATTTTTTTTAATAGGAGAAATTATTTCACAAAATTTATTCTCATTCTTGATACATTTATGTATCTTCTTAATTCATTCTATTTTTTATACTTTATATAAAATTTTGGCATGTATTATTTTCATCTGTCTTTCTATTGTTTTTCTGACTTGAATACCTTTGTTAATGATTACTTTTAATTAAATAGGTCAATATAGATGTTTTATTGTTTCTCCATTCTGTTATTTTCTTATTATTACCAAACAGACTAAAACAATGTTTTTTATTATACATTAAAAATATTTAGTTTCCATTTGATTATTATAAATGAAAATAAAATAGTTATAATTCTATTTCCACTCAATAATGTCTTATTAGGTATTGAATTCTGTCTCTTTCTCTCTGTAAATATTTTTCTCTTTTTCTATAAATATTTTCCCTATGGTCTGATGTTCTGGTTTCCAGTGTTGTTCTTGAGAAGTTCAACACTAGCATAATTTTTTTCTCACTTAAAACCTCATCTTTCTGTGTAAAACTTGTAAATTATTTTAGAAGGCAAAAATGTTACCAGCATATGTCTAGGTTAAATCTAGGCATGTGTCTTTTTTTTGTTGTTGTTAACTTTGTATAAAATTCTTATTCCATGTTCATTAAGAGACTCAATTCCTATTCAGAGAAGATCTTTCTTTATAATTTTATTTATTATTATATCTCACTATCTTTTACCATTTCTCTTTCTGGAAAATATTACTTGTATATTAGTGCTCTTGACTCTTGTTTTGGGGTCTTGTGTTTCTCTCCTTGAAAGTTCTTAATATCATTCATGAAGGTTTGCTGCTGCCTCCTTAGAAGCTGACAGTTTTAACATTTAGCTTTATTTCCCTCTCTCACATCCACAAGTCCTCGTGAATAGGCATATTTATTTTTATATTCGTGGATATTATTTCCCAGATAGGTAAGTTTTTCACTGGCAGGAAGTAATAAACCAGTTGTTGAACGTGAACTTCTGCAGTGGATCACTGACTATCACGGGGAGAGTGGGTGGCTTCTCTGCCTCCAGGTTTCTTCATGCCTAAGTGAGGATGGTGTGCTACTGTAAGGCATACTGAGGCATCTTGAGTTCTATCATCAACTCAGAGTATTATAGCAGAGTATGTACAAAAGTGACAGCTGCCAACCATCCCTTGACACCATCAAAGCAACTTTCGGACACCTGCAACCACTGAGTATTCTGTGCGTTTTCCCTGAAATTCTACTGCAAACTCAGGAGCCCTTGACTCACTCAGCATCCCAGACAATTCTCCTCTGGAAAGTGACAAGGTATGCAGTGCACTGAGATTTCTCCCACCCATCCATCCATCCATCCATCCATCCATCCATCCATCCATCCAACCATCCACCAGATTTATTTTATTTTTGGAGTACTTTTCAGCAAGGATTTAGAAGAGATACAAATTAAAAGAGTTATGTTTCTAGCATCTTCTTCACTGAATCGCCTTTTTTTTTTTTTTTGGTATTTCATTTCTTTTATATGTTATAAAATCATGTAAAAATCAGTATATGGCAAACTAGAAAAAGATAAATTACTGCTTTTAAGGAGGCATAATTGAAATAGTGATCTGGATGATGGTGATGATAAAGATACCTTATTGTCAAAGGGTTCATAAAAGATATAGACACAAAAGTACTGATAAAGAATAGAGCTTGCAATCACACTCATTCACGCATTCATTTACTAAGTGAACAAGTATTTTTTTATTTTATTTTTTTGAGACAGAGTCTCACTCTGTTGCCCAAGCTAGAGTAAGTGCTGTGGCGTCAGCCTAGCTCACAGCAACCTCAGACTCCTGGGCTTAAGCAATTCTTCTGCCTCAGCCTCCCGAGTAGCTGGGACTACAGGCATGTGCCACCATGCCCGGCTAATTTTTTCTATATATATTGGTTGGCCAATTAATGTCTTTCTATTTATGGTAGAGACGGGGTCTCCCTCTTGCTCAGGCTGGGTTCGAACTCCTGATCTTGAGCAATCCACCCACCTCGGCCTCCCAGAAAGCTAGGGTTACAGGTGTGAGCCACCGCACCCGGCCAGTGAACAATTATTTATTAGCATTCACTATATGCTAGGTACTCTCTGTTTTCTGCAAGGCATGCAAACATAAATAAGACAAAATTATTCCTCTTGAGGGCCCCACAGTCCAATTTTGACAGCATTAGTGGTAGCAAGAGTATAGCGCTAATAATCAGCATTTTTTGTGCACCCAGAATATTCTATTTCTCTTCTAGGTGCTGGGTATGTGTTTTCACATTTACAAGTATTATCCCTCATTCAATATTCAAATTCAAATATATTCATATTCTATGAGATAGGACTATTATTATCCTCATTTGCCAATTAGGAAAGAAAGACATTGGGAGACCAGGCAACTTTGCCAAGATCACACAACTAGTATGAGTACGTACTTGGATTCAAATTCCAGTAGTCTTAACTCCAGAATCACTTCATTAGTTATAATTGATGCCTTGTCTATCATGTGTAGCTTAGAAATTCATCAAGTAAAAAAATTATAATGCAATAAGAGAGACTTGAAAATCATCTAAGCCACACAGAGTAGGGAAGGAAGAGGTCTGCTGTGGAAGAACACCTGTAAATCCTTACTATTCCTTGCATTGATCAACATGATGTTAATTCTGTTGGGTTAGCTGAGGAAGTTTGTATTGGAAGATATACACTTTGGGAAAAAAAGTTAGAAGAATGGGAATTATCTTCATGGAGAGGAACATGATAGAACAGAAACCGCAATGTGGAAAGGCTTACTGTGTTAGGTAACTTTGAGTTCCCAAACATATGAGCAATTAATTTTTTAAACTTCTTCAGGTTATGAGGATTAACATATAAATTCGTATGAATACATTTTGGAACTGAAGAAAACAAAGTAGCTGCAGTGAAAAGAAGAAAACTTTTCTATCAGACTGAATCATATGAATCATTAAGAATCCTTGACAAACGAGGTGAACACACCTTCTTCTTTCCATTTTAGTCAGAAAAAAGAAGAGAAAGGAAACAGATTATTTTAGTTGAATCATTTGAACATTTAAGCAAATACGGGTACAATGACCTAGCAAGTCTTAAGTGTGAGTAATAGTTTAGTGTTCTATTATTGCCAACAAGATAGATTTCTTTTTTTTTTTTTTTTTTTGAGACAGAGTCTCACGCTGTTGCCTAGGCTAGAGTGCTGTGGCATCAGCCTAGCCCACAGCAACTTCAATCTCCTGGGCTCAAGTGATCCTCCTGCCTCAGCCTCCCAAGTAGCTGGGACTACAGGCATACATTACCATGCCCAGCTAATTTTTTCTACATATGTTTTTAGTTGGCCAATTAATTTCTTTCTATTTATAGCAGAGACGGGATCTCGCTCTTGCTCAGGCTGGTTTTGAACTCTTGACCTGCAGCAATCCGCCCGCCTCAGCCTCCCAGAATGCTAGGATTACAGGGGTGAGCCACTGCGCCCAGCCAGACTTTTGTTAACTTTCCCACAAAGAACTGTTTCTTTCAATCTATTCAACACATGCAGCAAAACAAATTTGTCAAACAAAACAGACCCAACAAACCATGTATATTATAAATTATAGTTGTACAAATTTCTGAGTTTTCATGCACTGGCTTTCCTATAGGGAAAACATATTAATTGTTGGAAATTGTTGCAGGAAAATTGAGCTTCTTTTTCAAAGTATGAGGGGGAGAGTACAAGAAACCGAGGCCTTCCATTTTAAAATTTTCATAGATCTATTTTGAATTGTTTTAATCTAACAGGGTTTTTTTGTTTTTGTTTTTGTTTTTTTTTTTTTTTGCTTGGCGAAAGCTAAATCACTTTAATTTCAACACCCATTTCATTTCACTACAATTGGTTATTTTAGTGCCATAAAGTAATTCATTACATTCCCTCATATCTTTCCACCTTAATTGAGGTATAATTGATAAGTAACAATTGTATCATTATCCTTTTTCTTTTTGAGACAGGGTTTCACTCTGTCACCCAGGCTAGAGTGCAGTGGCACCATCATAGTTTACTGCAACCTCAAACTCCTGAGCTTAAGTGATCCTCCTGTCTCAACCTCCCAATTAGCTGGGACTGCAGGTGAGTCCTCACATGCACTGCTAATTTTTCTATTTTTTGTAGAGACAAGTTCTTGCTCTTGCTCAGGCTGGTCTCAAAATTCTGGCCTCAGGTGATCCTCCTGCCTTGGCTTCCCAAAGTGCTAGGATTACAGACATGAGCTATCGCACCTGGCCTCATTATACTTTTAATGTTTGTAGACTCTCTAATGATATGAAATTTTTTATTCTTTACATTAGTAATTTGTGATTTCTTTCACTCTTTTTTTATAAGTTTCCAAAATCATTTAGTTGTTTTAGTAATCTTTTCAGAAAATGAACTTTTGCTTTTGTTAATATTCTTTAATGAAAGTATGTTTTAAATTGTATTATTTCTGCTATTATTTTTGTTATTTTCTTTCTTTTTTTTTTTTTTTTTTTGAGACAGAGTCTCACTTTGTTGCCCAGGCTAGAGTGAGTGCCATGGCGTCAGCCTAGCTCACAGCAACCTCAGACTCCTGGGCTCAAGCAATCCTCCTGCCTCAGCCTCCCAAGTAGCTGGGACTACAGGCATGTACCACCATGCCCGGCTAATTTTTTCTATATATGTATTGGCCAATTAATTTCTTTCTATTTATAATAGAGACAGGGTCTCGCTCTTGCTCAGGCTGGTTTCGAACTCCTGACCTCGAGCAATCCTCCCGCCTCGGCCTCCCAGAGTGCTAGGATTACAGGTGTGAGCCACCGCGCCCGACCCTGTTATTTTCTTTATCCCAGTTTCATTATAACTGTTTATTTTATTTTATATTTATTATATTCTCAATCCTAATGTCCTTCCAAACTGTTAATTTGAGTTCTGTCTTTTAATCCAATCTGAAATCTTTATTTTTATTCTATTAGCAATTAATGTAATTACTGATATTATTGGCTTTTAGTTGATCATCCTGAAATGTTTTTGTCTCCTTTATTATTTGTTCCTTTATATTTTCTTTCTTGATTTCTTTTGTATTAATCCAATATATATATTTTTAATTTTCTACTTTGTCTCCTCTATTAGCTTTTTATTTTGTGGTGCTTTTAGTATCATATTAATTTACTGATTACTCTAGGAACTAAAAAATGCAAGGTTAGCTTAGAACAGTCTACTTTATGTTAGTACTTTTATCTTTTCCCCCAATATGAAACCCTTACTACAGTTTAACTCCCATTGTTTTATACCTTGCTTCTGTGAGACAAACTTCATATCTGAGACATTATTGATTTTTTATACATATGTGTGCATATGTGATATTATATATTATATTATAATATTAATATTATATAATAACATATAAATAGTATATATTATAATATATAGTACATATTATACTATAATATACTATATAATATATACTATATATAGTATATATACTATAATATATACTATATATAGTATATTATAGTATAATATATAATATATGTTATGTTATGTTCAGGTAGTTTTTTTCATTCTTTTTTCTGTTTCACTTTCCTTTTGGATAATTTTCTAGCCTTTCTTTTGCTATATCCATATTGTTAAAACCATTCAATGCATTTTTTTCCATATATTTTTTTCATAGTTCCAGAATAACAGTTGAATATTTTTCTTGATTCTAATTTTCAATTGAAATATTCTATTGAATGATCTAATTCATCCATACTTAATTCTGTTTCCTTTCACATATTAAACATAGTTCTTTTTGCTGACCATGACACGAGGATCATCTCTGGGTTTACTTCTATTGGCTGCTTTCACTCTTCACTCTCACTCAAATTTTTCCACTTCTCAACATATCTAGTAATTTTTTGATTTATGAAGTATGTTGAGTATGACATCATAGAGATGTTCTGGGTTATGTTATTTTCCTCCAAATAGTGGTGGATTTTGTTTTGTCTGGTAGCTAAATTTACCTGCTGATCGTACTGTACTTGCTGAGGAGTGATTTTAGAGTCAATTAGGGTAGGTCTATTTCAGTTTTTCCCTTTTTTCAAGGGCACCAGTTCTTCCTCCTACACTTTACAGCTAGGGTGTGTATTTTTCTGGTATCTCTACTCAATGGCCCAAATATGCATCAAGGTCCCTCCACTTTGACTGAATGTTAAAGTCAACATGTCTCCAATTTTTCTCACAAGTTTTGGATTATCTTTAGCTCCCTGTTAACTGCTTGTGCTAGCTCTGTGTGTGTGTCTCTGTCTCTCTCTGTCTGTCTGTCTCTCTCTCTCTCTCTGTCTTTCTCTCACTTCCAAGAGTCTTGGTCTTTGCATGTACAGTTTAGAAGTGGGCCAAAGACCTAAAGGAAATATCTTAAAAGTTTCTAGGACTTCTATTCTGCAGACACATTCTGTCTGGTGCTCTGACTCCTCCTTGATCTATTCTGCCTTAGCAACATTGAAGTCAATCAGCTTCTTCCAAGCTGAGACTCGTTTTGCACTCTAGTTCAGAATATGCCCTCTAGGAGATTATTGATGCATATGGGTTCGTTTAGTATGGTTTCCCTCCTCAAAAATCAGAGTCCAATGTTAGTTGCTATCTAGTGAATGCAGAGAGTTCTTTATACATTTTACATCTTTTTATTTTGTTAAGATTTTTTTATCGATTTGTGGGTGGAGGGTAAGTCCTTCATGGTCAGAACTGAAAGGCCCATTGCCATTTAATTATTCAAAACTATTTATTGCAAGACAAGACTTAGTGTTTGAGAATCCAGTGACGTGCAAAATAACAGGCTGTGCTTTCAAGACATTATGTTTTCAGGGAAAATTCAGACAACTGGAAAGATATAGCATTCTGTGTCTGGCAAGGAATTTATAATTTTGTAAAGCACTCCAGAAATTGCTTTAAAAAAATCTTTAAAACTCCACGTATCCTAGAATTTTTTCCCCCACAATTCTCCACAGAATAGTTTTGGCAACAGAATGCAATTCAGATATATAGCTCCAAATTTTTGGCATAAATTATCAATCGTTTAAGTTGGTCATTAAAATATTGATGAAAACTATAAACATAACATGCTTTCTTCCTTAAAAATATTTTTCAATGTTTTTATGACTTTTGTTATATATACATTTTGATATTTATGACTACAGAATAATGTAGTTCTTTTCAAAAAGAAATATGGAGGGAAGAATTAGTCAAAGTGTCTAAGTCTGCATAAATATTTAATTGGAGACAAATATACTATATATTTATTTGTAGATAAAATAATAAAACATTATTTTTTCTATAAACAGCCAAAGTTAGCATTTTAACACATCAAGGAGTCTAACAGAATTTTCTAAAGCCTTTCCTTATATCTGCAACTTCATTTAGTCAGGTAATGCAAGCACAGTCTGACAGTATAGAATATCTATTCTCATTACACACAAGCAGTTTTTAAATACCTTTTGAAAAAGTTGTATTCTATATCCTAGAATTTCTTTAGTAAAATGAGAATTTTATCTTTACCCATACTTTCCAAAGGCTGGATTTTTTCTTGTTTAAAGATCAAATAAGTTGCTCACAAATTAACAGAATTATAGTCATTCCTATATTCTTCATGAGGTTTTAATATCCTGAATTATGTAGAATAAATCTTATAATGGTTATGGTGATTTTATGAGGGGAAAGTCTTACTCCAGATCAACAATTTCTGGTTCATAAGAATATGAAAAGTTTAAAAAGTAACTCCAGTTAATTTAGTACTGGATTTTACTGTCGATGTGTTGATTTGTGTTATTGCTTTATGGAGCTTTTGCCATGTATCTTAGTGTATTTAGAAGGCCTTAGATTTTATGATCTATAAAAAACACATGACCTGTGATATAAGTCTCAGGCTATCCTAAAAGCACATAAATGATAGTTTTTCAGTTTTCCTTATCCATCTTATAGATAAGTCTGGGAAGCAAGATACTAATCAGGGCTTCTTAGCCTAACCACTAGTGACATTGTGGGTGAGATAATTACTTGTTATGATGGGCTGTCGTTTGCATTGTTGGATGTGTAGCAGCTTCCCTGGCTTCTGGCTATTACATGTCAACGGTATCTCTCCATCCTGGTGTGACAAGCAAAACTGTTTCCAGACATTGCCAAATGTTCCCTGGAGGGAGGAATTGGTGGGGGTGTACGAAATTGCCCTCAGTTAAGAACCACTGCACCCTAAGAAATAATCTAGCTCCTAGGGAAATTGTTTCTGGGAAATATATGTGCACAGTCGTGGAATGTTAGCGCAAAAAGAGCACGGTGCAGTAATAGGAACAACAGAATAAAACAATAACTAACATACGTAGTGCTTACTATGGGTCAGACAGTGCTATAAGCCTTTCTACGTTGTTACTTAATATTCCCAACAAACTTATTAGTGAGATATTATCTGCATTTTACAGATTAGAAAACTGAGGCACACAAATTTAAAATTACTAGGGCATACAACTAGTAAGCTCATATCTCTAATATGAGCTTCTTTGTTTTTTAATATGTGGAAATATCAAAAGGTTCATGGGCAATGGTATTAAAAGAGAAAAAGATGAGATATTAACTTTATTTCTCAACATAAGCTCCATCAAGTCAAGATACTTTTGTAAGTGACGATTTAGTCCCTAAACAACTGAGGGTCCTGGGAATTTAATCATGCAAATGCAGTCTTTTTTACATTATTAACTGAAGAAAAATGGGTACCCTATAAAGATGTTTTAAGATTAGGAAACAAAAAAAAAAAATCAGAAGGAACCAAATCAGGACTGTAAGGTCCTATGATTTCTCATCAAAACTCTCACAAAATTGCCCTGTTAGATGAGAAGAATGAGCAGTAACATTGTCATGGTCAAGAATAACTCTGATGAAATTTTACCAGATATTTCTCTGCTAAAGATTTGGCTTTCTCAAACCCTCTCATAATAAGCAGATGTTATCATTCTTTGGCCCTCTAGAGAATCAGCAAGCATCTTAAAAGACTGTTGCATCACAACAGACTGTTGCCTGAGCATCACAAAAGACTGTTGCCATGACCTTTGCTCTGGACAGGTGTGCTTTTGCTTGGACTGGACCACTTCCACCTCTTGGTAGCCATCGCTTTTATTGTGCTTTGTCTTCAGGATAATACTGGCAAAGCCACGTTTCATTTTCCATTACAATTCTTAAAAAAAAAAAAAAAATACTTCAGGCTATTGATCTCACATGTTGAAAATTTCCCTTGGAAGCTCTGCTCTTGTTTGCAGCCGACATGCATGTGAGGGTTTTGGCCCCATTGGCTCAACTTTAATTTTTCAATCAGAAGTATGTAAGTTGAATGAATAAAGATGTCTGTGGCATTGGCTATTGTTTCTTCTGTTAATCATCTGTCCTCTTCAATTAGAGTTCAAACAAGGTTAAATTTGTTAAATTTTTTCTTGCAAATTGACGTGGATGATCTGTCACTGTGGGCTTCATCTTCAACATTGTCTCATCCCTTCTTAAAATGAGTTATCCATTTCTAAATTGCTGATTTACTTAGAGCATTGTCCTCATAAACTTTTCATAAAGCATCAAAATTTTCACCATTCTTTGACCCAAGCTTCATTCAACCCATACACTTGCTGTTTGTCCTTCTTTGAATTTTAGCAGAATTCATGTTCCTCTGATAGGAACTCTTTTCAAACTGGTATCTTATCCTTTCTAGTTCCTCAAACTAGATCCTATTCATACATGTTATAAAAAACAAGTACAAGTTTATTTTGGTGCAAAAGTTTGAATTTCATGCAGAGTGTTTTTCATATTATGTATTTCCCATGTGTTTTTTGAAAATCCTTTATATACTTTTTATTTAGAATAGTTTTAGATTTATAGAAAAGTTGCAATGATAGTACAAAGATTTCCCAGATGCCCCATTCTCACTTCTCACTTCTCACTTTTTTCTAGTTTGCATTACTATGATATATTTTTCACAAAAATGAATAAATGTTGAGACATTATGATACATAAAAGTCCAAATATTATTCATTTTTTCAGTTTTACTTAATATTCGTGTTTCCCCCTCAGGATCTGATCAAGATACTATGTTGTATTTGGTCATTTCATTTTTGGGGGCTCCTCTAGACTTTAACAGTTTCTCAGATTTTTCCCTGTTTTTTTATGTCCTTGACAATTTTGAGGACTAGGGTCAGGTATTTTGTAGAATACTTATCAACTGGAGTTTAGCTCATTTTCTCATGAGTTGATTGGGGTCATGCATTTGGGGAAGAAGAGCAGAGAAGTAAACTGACATTCTCTTCATATGGTATCAGGGAGTACATGCTATAAACATGAGTTGCCACTGTTGATGCTAACCTTGCCCACCTGGCTGAGACAGTGTTTGTCAGATTTCTGTAAAGTTACTGTCATTTTCTTACATTATTCTTTTTTAAATGTGAAGTTTCTGTATGTCCTCTTTTTATACTGTCTTTTTTGGACAGCCTCATTATGTGGAGGCTAAAATTAAAAAGTGGGGAGTTATATTCCATCATAAATTTATATATATAAATTACTTGGGATTCTTCTGCCTGTGGAATTTGTTTGATATCACCAATTATTTATTAATTCAATCACTTAGTTATATTAATATGGACTTGCAACAGTTTATTTTATTTTTTGAGTTATAAACCAGTACTATTACTACTTTATTTATTTTATTGCTCATTTTTTCCAGCTTTGGCCACTAAGAGCTCTTTTAGTTGACTCTTGTGTCCTATTGACATATGCCCATCATTTTGTGTGTGTGTGTGTGTGTGTGTGTGTGTGTGTGCGCGTGTGCATGTGTTAAGCACTTCTTCACTTTCTGGCATTATGAGACGTCTCATATTCATCTGTACATTCTCTGCGTTAGCCGTGCATTCAGTCATTTCTCCAATAAGCCCTGGTTTATTTTATTGAAGAACGATACTACATAGCAAGGTCTGGGCACTGGGTGCGTTTATTGCTACTGAAGAATGAGTATACTGACCCATGTACAATCACATATTTATAAATATTTCTATATGTATCCCTCAGCATTCCCTCATATTTTTATTATGCTAATCACGATTATATCTCCAAATCTAATCTATTGCTTTGTGGATCATTCAAGTTTTCTCTTCTTGCTTATCTGAGCTGTTATAAAAATAATCATATCGGTGCATAATCATATCTATGAAACCTTTTACACTTCAATATAGAGTAGTTGGAAGAATATATTGTGAGAATTTCTTTTAAAATCTCTCAACAAATAAGAAAACTGAGGTATACAGCATAGTCAGAAGTGAAAGGATTAGGAAATTTCATTTTACGTGTATTTAAAATGACCCCTAAGCAGACCTTTTCTAAGAATAAGCAGAATATATCCTGCTCTCACCTAAGATGATGCTCTAGTCAGCAAATCGTCCCGATGTTAAGTGCATAAAATCTGTGGTAGTAGAATTATGCTCACCTCTTCTCCACTCCTGTCCTCTGCTCCTTTGGAGGCTCAAAAAAGTTGACATGTCCCAGCACCTTTGCAGCCAGGCAAGGAGTGTCAGATATTTCACATCTGAGCTGAAGCCAGTGAATGAAATGCCAATGACCATGCAGCAATCTCTTTCCCTAAGAGAAGGTAACAAGCACAGAATGTTTGTCTTGCTTTGTTTATTTAATAAATAATGGATGAAAATATCTGTTAACTTTCAGTCACTTCAAAATGTATTATTTGAATCTTAACTTAAAAACTTACACTTTGTACATCATCATCATCATCATTATTATTAAATTGAAAGAGTAGATGAGTGGCTGTACTTTTTAGTATATTACCTGATTCTGAAGATAAGTTATAAACTATATAATAGAAAGAAAGAAAGTGTTATTGAAAGAGAAAATACCTGTAATTAGAAGAAAGGGATCACTTCCTGAGAGGATTTTATTGTTGTTGTTAGCAACTAGATTGAGCATCCTGAAAGGGTAGAGTCTATTTGTTAACTAGAGAGAATTCCAGGAGAATAATTCAATTCTAGTGGAAGACTTTTGGATTTATAAAAAATGGAAATGGCTAAACTGGAGCTCATAAATTGATGACCAGAATTTTTAAATGGATACATTTCTGCAAAATAAAAGGGTTCTCTCTCTATATATATATACACACACATTCATCGTTCTGTAAATAATTGGGAAATTTAATACCTAAATTACATTATAGAAACAGTTGCTTAGAAGAGTTCACCGATTGCTACCTCTGGGAATAGTTTAGCTGCTTATATTTCCTTAAATTGTGTTTGAGAAAGTCTCAGTGGAAACTTAAATATTTTTCTCAAATAATATTTGTATTAAACTTAGATTCACATTTTCATTCACATGAAAAAGAGACTCACTTAAGTCACTGTGAGGTTTGATGTTGAAATGGTAAAATAATACATTTATTGATCCTTACTCCACAGCTGGAATGTGCATAATCCCAAAGAAGAAATAAAACAAGAACTGAGCATGGAATCAACATCTGTTCCAAAGCAATCCGTTCAGACTATATCAGAATCTTCCAAAATAAATTAGTTCATTTCTGCAATGCTTCTGAAGATCAGAAGAAATGTCAGAATACTTGCAGCTTAAGTTAAAAGATACTAAAATAAAACCATCAAACCAATTCAGCCCAAAACCAAACATTTGGGGGCACCAAGTATTCAAAGATGGATAACACGTGAGCATTATCTTTCAGGAGCTCACAGTCAGGGAAAGAACACAAAGAACAAGCATAATAAGTGCTATAACGGAGGGAGGTGGGTGTTCAGTACTATGAATACAGAGATGTGGGAGTGAACAGGTCTGGTTACAAGGTAGCATAAGGGGAAGAAGATGAAAACAGATAAAACAACAAGGCTTTATGCTATAAGTTCATTGCCCAGCAATTTAATGCACTCTTAGATTTTCATTATACTAATCACTAAAATAAATATCAACATTATAAAATGAGAACAATAAAGAATGAAAATTATTGTTACTGTAGCACAGTCTTCCCTTTGGGGAAAATAGAATCTTAAAATTTCAGGGCCCTGTTATGACATTATTTTTTGGGAAAAATGACTTCTGGAGAAAATTATATGGTGTTGCATATTTGACTACAGGAAGAAATGTAAATAAAAGATGCATTAGAAAACTAGAGACTATTTAGAGAAAAAGGTTGAGCTGGAATTTATTTTATTCAAGACAACACAAAATGGCTCTATAATCCATGATGATTAAAGATATAAACTGCTTAATTTTATTTATGCATTCGAAATATCGATAGAAAGAATTAGTATTAGGTCATTAAATAGGAAATGTCCAATTTCAAATCAAGAGTCTCATTTATTATATCTCAAGAAAGAAACAGTACAATTAATCAAAGTATGTGCCTAATCTATTGATACAGTTTTACCATTTTATCGGTAGTTTGTTTATGCCAGTAGCAAAGAAGCCTGGAGAGCAAATGCTGATGAAATCACCAAAGGCATTTTCCACAGCTGGTTGGGAATTGAATACTTTTCCTTGCAAAAAATGATCCAAAGCCTGAAAGAAGGGATAATCAGTTGGCGCAAGGTCTGGTGGATGACAGAGAGTTTCCAAGTCCAGCTTCTGCAGCTTGAGCAGCATTGTTGTGTGACATGTGATTGAGCATTGTCTGGCACGAGGATTGGCCTGTCTCTATTGACCAATTTTAGGGTGTAGAAATGGATTGCCTTTATGGCATGACAGCAAAGAAAGGCAAGCTTCTAGACAATTTCTCTTCTGACGCTGGTTTAATTCTTTCTGAACCTGTCTATCCACCTTCTTTACCTTGCTGATTTGTTTCACATGGTCCAATATTATTGGAATAGTAATGTTAAACCTTGCTGCTAATTCATGCATAGGTTGAGATGGATTCACTTCCACTACAGCTTTCAGCTGATCATTATCCACCTTGGTCTCAGGTTGCCCATGTGGCTGATTTTCAAGGTTAAAATCACCAGAACAGAGCTTCTCCAATCATTGATGTACTGTGTGTTCATTAGCCACATCCTTCCCAAACACTTCATTGATTTTTCAAGCTGTCTGCACTGCATTTGTTCTACAACAGAATTCACAAAGTAACATAAATTTTTTACTTATCCATGGTTTCACAAAAATTGCTCTAAAACAATTTGAAAGGTAATCACAGGCCAAAATCTGCATTTGAAAGACTGAAGATGTACCTTCACAATAAAAATAAAACAAGACATGTCAAAGTGAAATATCAGAGAGATCAACTGTCCAACTTAGCACTTAAGGAAATCAGACATTTCATACTTAATAAGCTAAATAAAATATAAGCAAAAGATGGCTGTAGCCTAATAATTTGACAATAAGTAAAATTAGTTTTTTCCTTAAAAAATAAAATAAGCAAAAGGATTAGATGAAATAATGAACAGTACTAAAAGAAGAAATGATTATTGGCCCATAAGGGCAATTGGATGAAAGGTTTATGAACACAGACAAATAGAAGGGTAGGAGAAGGAAACAAGGGCCAACCAAAGATTGTCCAAGAAGCAACCAAAGTATTCAAGTGTGTTGTTCAGTTCTGGCTCCATCACTGAGAGCCAAATGGCATTAAGCAATCAAAATGTGTAAGTGACCCTCTTTGTTCTTCTTCTATGCTCATCAAGAATACTTTTTTAAATTCAACTTTCCATGAGCTGTCTATATAAAAAGATTCTCAGTGAAGTCACTATGATGCAGTTATATTTCTTGGCAGTTATTTTTCTTATTGTAACATAATATGGCATCTGTTTTGTTCTGTTTGCATTTTTTTATTATTCTTCAGGAATATTTCATATTCCATACACTGGGAACTTCAAGACAGTTACAGTTCAATGATAGATATATAGGAAGAATTGTAATTTATGCTTCTTAAAAGATAGAAACTTTTTTTAACATTTGGACAAAAAGCCACAAAAATAAATTTATAGATACCTCAAAGAAACCACACCTCATTTTGATACTCCTTGGGTAAACTAGAGAGATGAGGAGAAAATGTTCTAGTAGGAAAGAGGCACTATACCTGGAAAAGAGCAAATACAGGATATAAATGCTATTGAGTCTTACTTGGATGCTTAGCCTAGAAGTAGATGTTTAGAGAGTAAACATGTTAGAGCCCTACAACTCTTCCCATTATTCCCATTAGACCTGTGTTCAAGGTTTATTTCAAGCTCTGATGTACAAACAGAGCCCTTGGGTCCTCCGTGATCACAGAGAGAGCAGGAGGTGCGGATTATAAGGAGAGCTTCTCTGCAGCTGAGCAGGTCGTTGGCTGGCCCATTCCTTTATGCTCCCTGTGTTCGGCCTGCCCTCAGTAGGCCAGCATGCTGTGCGCTGGCTTACACTACGTGGAGCTGTACTTCTGCAATGCCTTTGTTATATTCTTCTGAACTAAAGGCTCTCTAAACAGTTTTCACCAGAGAAACTGCTTTGCCTAGTGAAATTAAAATTGTCCTCCTAGGAAGGATAATGTGGAGTGCAATGTTTAGAAAGGAAGCTCCATATCTGCTGTGTAGGTTCACAGGCAGGTGTTGACATTCTCAGAGGAATTAGGCAGGACAGTGATGTCTGGAACTTGCGCCACCTTTCTGCATCCTCTGGCCTTACAGTAATTTACAACAACTATGCTCAATTTGCTTTATTTGATTAGAGAAAAGAAAAAGGAAGGGCATTGTTTTATTAACAGTAAAAAATTAATGATTTAAAATAATTTGAAAGCATTAAGTTTTAGAGAGAATTGTAAAGCTGTTCATAATGAACAGATAATTTCCCAGCACCTTATAGCTTCAGAGCTGGAAGGGCCTTTTGAAAACCACTTAGTTCAAATGCCTCCTTTTTCAGATGAGGAATTGGATCTCCAGTGGCGAAGGCTTGAGAGAGAAGATATGGGGAAAGAAAATGAATTCATGATTGAATCTATTAAATTTGAGTTTCTAGTAAGATGTCTGGTGGGAAATATTAATTAGGCATTAGGAAATAGGATCACAGGACCAGGCTTCCTTCACTTTCTACGTGGTGTTTATTCTGGAATAAATTTTTCCTCATGTATTAGCTCTGGTAAGAGTCACACATTTGTTCCAGAAGAAGGGTCATGTTTCTTTGTTACATATTGGGAACAGGGAGGCTAACCTAACATCACTCCTAAATTTTCCAGCAGGTATTTTCTCCCTAGGATGAAACCTATGAATCTATAGCAATCCCAGATCCCCATGGGACTCCCTTTACTCTGTGAAGGATCACTCCTTACTCCGAGTTTCTGGACACTGTTCCTTTTGTAGGAACCAACATCTTCCATGTGGATGCCAGCAGCCACGAATGCAGAGCATGCTGTGGGCCTCCAACTCCAACACACAAATCTGTGCCTATGTCTCAACATTTAGGTTTGGGATGATAAAAAGGAATTGCAATGTAGGAGGAAAGTTAAAACAACATATTTGTCACTTTTCCCATTGTTAAAGAAAAAAGCATCCTAAAATAAAACATTCTGTTATAAAAATGTCATGCTCAAATGATTCTCAATTCTTATTGCCTATTAGAATCACTATTTTTTAAAATTCATTTGTTTTGTTAAATACAAATGCCTGACTTTTACCCAGAACTAATGAAACCAGTATTTTTGAGGAAGTAGATAAAGCAGCCGTTAGTTTTTTAAAAACTTCTCAGGAGATTGTAAGCACAACCAGATTGAGAACATGGCCTTAATTTCTACATAAGATTCTCTATTCACCTTTTTCTAAAAACTGACCCCCATTCACTGTGACTCATTCATTTCCAGGCTCCAAATTTCCCAAGCGACAAAAAAATTTCTTGGGAATGATACAGGGCAGGATAACAAGTGGTAGTTACTTTAGGCAGTCCAACTTTTCAAAACAGTGATAGATTTTGAGATTCCTCTGGGCCTGACAGTACAGTTTATCTTACACATGGGATACCAAACAAATATCCTCTGAGATTTCTCAACCAGCCACATACAGCAGTCAGCATGGATTGTAAACAAATACCTATATTTTTCAGGTCTTTCAATAGGTAAACATTGCATAAATCAAATGGATGAATAAAACACCATACACAATACCCACACACCTTAGAATAACATTAAATCTCAGAGACAATTTTGTCTAACTAGAAATGCCCTGATCAGGTCCGAGCAAGTAACATGTATTTCAGAATTGAATCTGTGTAAAGCAGCAAGGAAGCTCATAGTTACCAGAGAGAATAGGTCATATTCATTTTTTAAAAAATGTCACTAGGCTGGTGAAATAAAGCAAAGCCCTTGACAATATCTATGATCTCTAGCTCTGGACCCAGTTTCATAACCGATTCAAACTAATGAGATCACCTCCTCTCCCACAATGGAACCATGCTATTGGGCAGAGAAGTGTTAGTTCTTTCCTTTTTAAAATCTACCTCTTCTTGCCTTTGTAAATTGTTCTTTCTTAGTCCTGTGAGGAATAATACACAGGCCCATTGCTGAGTCAGATATCTGGCTACTACAGATACTACCTAAAGACTCAGCTACTACATACCAGCTACTACATAAAGACTCACCCAAAATTCACCATTGCTTTGCTAATCCATAAATTTATTGGCCAGGGTCTATTTTTATCTCCAGTCTCTGTCTCAGTGGGGATCGGAATAGGGTATGAAGAGCATTTTGTTTGTTTGTTTTTTGGTTCTTCTATGTCCACTGAAAGTAAATCCCTCACAGATCCTGGATCAATCAGCTACAACAGAAGCTCACACACTTTGGTCATTGTGGACACAAATTACTATGTATTAACTAGATTTATACATTTTTTATATTTAAATACAGCATGTGGTAGCAACAGTTAGCTACTTATTTATCAGGACCTTCTCTAAAAAATTCTTTAAGTAGCCTCTCAAAAGAAGACAAAGCAATTTCAGGAGAATAATTTCCGTATATACATTTCTTATCTTCCCAAACAGAAAATAAGCACTCTAAAGATAGCAGGAATGCCTTAATCTATTTGTGTAATACATTGTGCTTACATAATGTTGGACACATTGCAGGTGCTCAGTAAGCATGTTAGTTCACATTTAATTCTGCACTTTCTGTTATACAAAAGAACTACGAGGCATAGTCTTCCACTAGCCTACTCTAAGTATGTGGCTGGTTTTCTGTGCAACTTGAGAGAGACTGGAGAGATTAATGAATGCTACTGTCGTAGTCCCATGTGGCCTACTGAGGACCCTGGAGAGGTAAATTTGAGCCTGCTATATAGAAACCTTCAGTACCAAAATGCTACAGAATATACCAAGATAATTTACATTAAAATTTCCATTAAAGGCCAAGACTTTTAAACTTTGAGGACATTTTAATGTCAATGAAGTTGTAATATTTTAGTATGAGTGCATTCTTCCTGTTTTTACAAAAGGGGAGAAACCCATGCTAGAACTTTGTTCCTCCTTTTGCCACCTACTAGATTGAGATAATGAATTACAAGAGAAGTTATTTTGCCACTGTAACAAAGCAGATCGTCTTTAAATTTAAGAATTTGGTGACTAATTGTCTGTGTGGAATTTATTATATTCTTCACTCCTGATCTTTTCCAAGACCTGCAAAAGGGATATCAGTAATTTTTTGTCAAGGAATTGGTTTCCTACAACCATTCTAGAAGTAGATCATGACAACTACAGCTTCATTTCTTGTTACTTGAAGCCACAATATACTCTATAGATTTGTTCTAGGGTCAGAGGCTTTCACAGAATGACTGACAGTATGCCTGTGATTGACATTTCTATTACCAGATGTAATCTCTCACTTCAGAGAAGTAATTGTAGCATTGAAGGTGTTTTTGTGGAAAACTTAGAGAACTTTTTAAAGAAGCTCTCTTTAGATTTTCCATTTTTATGGAAAAAATGGAAGATGTTTTGGAGAAACTTTATTTTTTTTTTAATTCAACTTTCGGAGTTGACATTTAGTTCATTGGCCCTGAGTTATGTGCTGTGTTTCTTTTTGCTTGAGGTTTAAGAGAATCATATGCATCCTCAGAGTGCCAATGACCCTAGAATAATAGTCCTCAAGAGTATAGATTCATGTTCAAACTAATATCAATCATGAATGCATTAGAAACTCTGGTATTTTTCAGAGAGTGTTCTGCATCATCACATCTTAAAAGAAAGATGCTATCAGAAAGACATCCTGGTTCAATTTTACCTTACTCTCATTAGACTAATGTTAATAGCCAGCAAAGAATATGGGGAACTTTTTTTTTTTTGTAAATAAATTTCATCTTTTATGTCACTGTTATAAGAATTTTGCATACATATAATAGAAATATGGGAAAAGAATGGCAATGACAATTAAAAAAATCACCCATAGTCCCGCCATAAGTACATTTATATTCCTCTAATCTTTTCCTATGATAATTATTTGGGTTGTTTTAAGAGCTATAAGAACACTATAGGTAAGATTTTATAATCTGCATTTAATGAATTACTGACATGTAGAAAATTTTATCTCTAAAATTTTATCTCTAAAATTTTATACATGAGAAACTTTTAAACGTTATCTTTTAGATTTTGCCTTATACCTAGGAAAGAGAGTGGGGGAGCAGATGCGTAGAATACCAAGGACGGTCCTGTGAAAGATGAATCAAAAGAAAAGAATAACAGAAAGACAGTTGAACTAAAACTGACGCTCCACCTCCCAGAGATGCTTCTCTCTATTCCTGTCAGCCACCAGCTATGTCCCTCCTCTTTACTTCACGGAAATATAAAGTAAATAAATCAAAAATGTCTGTGCTTGTGGGGAACAGACTCTATGAGGAGCTTCAATGATCCTTTCCTTTTTGTGCTCATGTCTTTGTGTATTCCCCTTCCTTTGAGCATTAGTGGGACCTGTAACTTGCTTCTAACCAATGGAATATGGCAAAAGTGTGAAATATCACTTTTGTGAGTATATTATATAAGACTATAACAACATTCCTACTAAGAGACTCCCTCCCTTGCTGGCTTAAATGAAGCAAGTGATCGTGTTGAGGATGTCAACATGGCAAGAAACTGAGAGCAGCCTCAAGGTGATATCCAGAAAGAACCTGAGGCCCCCATTTCAACAGCTCTCAACAACCACATGAGCTTAGAGGCGGATCTTTCCCCATTCAGACCTTCAGAGGAGAAACTAACCTTTGCTATCCACCATAATTGCAGCCTTACAGAGGACCTAGCTGAGATTCGCCTAGACTGCTGACCCACAGAAACTGTGAGACAATAAATGTGTGTTGTTTTAAACTGTTAGACTTATGATAATATTGTTATGCAGTAATATAAAATTAATATGGGATTATTAACTATGATTTGACACTGTACTAAAGGAATAGAGTTAAATGAAGTCTGTAATTTATGGGACTTCCCATTTCTCTGATATGCAAATAATTTAAAACAACATAAGCTCTAAAATTTGGTTGGTGCAAAGTTCTAGTATCAAAAAAAATAGAAATGAGGGATTATTTTGTCTGTCAAAATCAGTGATGTCTTCAAAGATAAGATGGATCTTGAGGAATAAATAAATGTCAAATGGACAGAGAAGAGTGAGAAGGACATTTGGGGTGTATATCAAATAAAAATAGACTAATATGAGATCAATTTATATCAAAAAGAAGCACTAAAGGAAAAGTAAAGTGGTCTTTATGGAAGGACAATTATGGTGGCAGAGAATGAGAAATTGTACCATATAAAGAGTGACATTTCATAAAACCAGTATTATGCACATTTTTTATTAGTTTTCTGTCTCTTTTCTTCAGTTCTCCCTCATGTCTCCCAAACACTCATAACATGCACACTGATTTTTCTTTACTCTTTACTCCCTGAATGTGCAAAAGAATACAAAAGTATCAGTTTTCTAGGGAACTTTATAATGAATGGAATGGTTGAAATATGCAATATTTGGAAATTGTGGCAGGAGATAAGGGTAGGATGGGTGTGTATCTTCCTCATTTTCTAGAAGTTTGGACTCAATCTAGAGAAATTGGAGAGCTAAGCCTTAGTAACTAATTAGAAGATATTTCCTAATCTTCTTATCAATATGATTCTAGATTTATATATTAATGATGCTATAACCACACTATTAAGGAAAGCAAAGGTGGAAGATGATATTAGATTGACAGTGAGAGACTTTTCTCTTAGTTCCTGCTTAAAGTTCTGCAATTGAACTTTTCCAATGTTAAGAAAGTAGTGGAACTTCTTTACATTTCTTTTTCTCTTTAGAGTTTTGTTTCCACATACAAGCATTATCTAGTATAAGTTTTTATTTACAGAGAGGTTAATTTAATGAAAGTGTCTCTTTTAATACTATAGCGTATACAAACTTGACTTTCAAGCCAAGAATATACTTCGGGTTACAGGCAAAGAATTGATTGACGTCTTTGACTTAAGTTTACTTCCTATGTAAAGAGTGATAAAATATTTCATCTGTGGGAACCTCTCAGTAAGGATAAAAATATCCAAAATTTAAAACTACAGAAAATAAAATGATATTTGTATTTCTCTTGTTGAATGTTTTGATGATGTTTTAATCAACACATACTGTTCTTTTATAGTTTAACTTTAAGGAATTACATTTTTAAGCAATACAAACAAACCAAATTCATAGGGAGACTTGCGTTATGTTGTTTATACATTTTCCCCGGATGCACTAATAAAACACAACCTGAAGCCATGTTTCTTTAGGCATTTAAAGGGAATTATTAAAGAGTAGTTCCTAAGCTGGAGTCAATGGATGCACTTTCTTATTTTTCAGCCCCTCTTGAAAGAATACAGGACCTCAGGTGTGGTATTTATCAGTGAGGAAAATGGAAAGACTCTCTGCTCCTTCCCCTTTGTCTGGGTAACATTTTACTGCATACCTCTTGGCTCATATTGACTACATAATCAACTGTCTTCCTGATTTGGAAAACAATGACATACCTCTTCTGTTTTCAGTAAGCCTCTTTCTGTAAGAACTGCATACCCCAACAGGCATGATTCTACTTCATCACCTTTCCCGCCCTGTTGCCTACTGCTGTTGGGACCAGAATGGACATCTGCTCCCAGCTGGACCAAATATTATTACTTTTCTGTCTGGAATTTTGTATAAAGACTAAGATATTTGTAGTCAGTCTGATTAGAGCAAGAAAAGGAAGAAAATGTAAAGTCAGGAAGCCCATTCTCTCCATACGTACATGAAGAAATCAGAAAGAATAAGCATGCAAGGAAAGAAGAATGAATCAGATGATGTAGAAATAAAAGGATGAGAGATAAAGAAGGTGTACTAGTTAGGTTTCTATTGACTTTCCAGTTATTATTGCAGTCATGGCTCTAGGTATAAGGATCAGCTGCTTTTGATTTCCATAAAATAGCAAAGTTTCATCAAATACATTTATTTGTTTTGCTTAAGATAACTTCAGTTTCTTTCTGCTACCTACAATTCAAACAGTCATGACTAAGACATTTCCTAGTCCTCCTTCAAGTGAAATAAAAGTTCCCATGTTGGAAAATTAATATAACTAATTTTTCAGAAAGTAAATGGAAAACTCAACATTTATCAATAACATTATAGATCAATTATAGATAGATACATGGATAGATAATCTTTAAGCTTGTCCTCCAGCCTGTGGTAATTTTAGCCCTTCTACCAAATATATTAACTCCCCTTCCCATGTTTGTACCTCCAAAGATCTTATAAGCCTTCTTTGTGTTTCATTATCTAATATTTTGTAATTATTATCTAATGTAAAATATCTATTACATTAGATAATGTAATTCATTATCTAATATTTTGTGGCTCAAAATATTAAACAGAATATATCCCAAGACAAAGGAATGCATCACACTACTGGAAATATTTCTGAGTTATTAACATTTTATTTATCAGCAGTTTTATGGTATGTTATATTTAAATGGCTATGCCTTCATCTTCTGTCATCAAGAACACATTCTTCTGGTTCATAACATTTATATCTTCATATCCATCTATATCTACGTCTATACTTATATCTGTACTGCACCTATCTATACTGACATATAAACCTATATCTATATCTATCATAAGAAATTTTGTAGACATTGTTCAATTACTTGTTAAAAACACTGATGCATTAGGACAATGGTAGTCCCTGATATAATCATTTTAAGAAAGGGGGCAAGGTTGGTTTATCATAATAGGTACTTAGGCGAAATTTGTCTTTGCACTTTACATTCTCTATGTATGGATCTGTCTTCTCCTTATTGATGTTGCTTCCTCTCCCCTTCATCTCAGCACAAATGTCTCCATGCACTCTTTAACTGTTCCTAGATGTTCTGAAAACTCTGCAAAATACTCTGTGATCTATTCTTTCTCCAGCAAGTTCAGCCCTTTTAGGGATATAGGTGAGTGATTGGTCAAGTTTCCCCTCTAAAATCTGGACATCATGACTCCATGTACAGGGACGTTACACAGAGGAAACAGCACTACATTCCCTTGGCCGTCTTCTGATTTGTGAAGACAATATGGAGTTATGGTAATGGCTGGTTTATGGCAGTGCAGCTTATGATGACTGCATTTAGGTAGATCCACGGTGTTACCAGAGCATAGCTGTATCAAAATTCATTAAACCATTCTGGGTCTTCTTCAACAAGGGTTTATGAGTATAAACTTGTGTCCTTGTTTTTGCAGCTTTCAAAATTCATGAGATTTTTATCATTTACTGTAGGCCTACAGCAATGAAATCCTAGCACAACCTGCTATATTCAATTACTCTTTTTCTTGGGTCTATCGGGCAACACGTTGTCCAATTAATCCTCTCTAAATCCTATGTCCTAATATCTATTACTGCTCGGTATCCAGCCCTAGCTCTTTTTAAAGTCAAAAATTTTACCTTAACAATTAAGATTTCTCTATCATCTAGCTCCATGTTATCTTTATGATTGGATTTCTACTCGCTTTACAGCTATTCCAGAAATTTTTTCAAGGCAGCTCAATTTTACCCATAATGTAGCACCCAGCTAACATTCTGTATCTCACCTATTTGATAATCCTCAGTTTTCACTACTTACTTTTTTTGGTCACAATTATATACTAAGTGATGTTCACATTATCAAGTCATTTAATCCTTACAACCCTATATAGCATGCATTATTGTTCGCATTGTTTTTTAGGTGAGGGCAAAGATATTAAGAGGTAGCTTATCCAAGATTACACAGCTAATTTATGATGGTTTCAGGGTATAAAGAATATCTGTCCACACCAGAAACTAGACTCTTAATGATTATCTCCAAAAGGCTTGCCTTCATTTCTCTGTGACCTTTTTCATAAATTAAAGTGCACAGTTTCTATTTAAGCAATGTTTATCAAATTATTACCAACTTTTCTATGTTTATTTAGAATGGCTATGGTCACCCAAAATAGATTTGAGACACTGCTGTGAGATCATACATTCATTTTTGGGTGAGTTCCACAATATTTTATTGACTACATATTTTGGGCCAGCAAGGAGACTGAGTAATGAGTAAAATAGTCCTGTCTTCTGGATACTTAATATAGCAGAGAATATATTCACTCAAAGAGAAACATTTCAGCATTTGTCTTTGGGATAACAGGTGGGACTAGTTAAGAATGGAGGAGTGGTCACCACATCCCTAAGATGTGGGTATCTAACCCTTCATAGGGAGAGGCAAAGATACAAAATGTAACCAAAATGTCAAAAAAAAAAAAAAAGAAGAAGAAGAAGGGGAAGGAGGAGGAGTTGGAGGAGGAGGAGGAAGAGGAGGTAAAGGAGGAGGAGGAAGAGGAGGTAGAGGAGGAGGAGGAGGAGGTAGAGGAGGAGGGGGGAGGGGAGGAGGAGGGGAGGAGGAGGAGGAGAGGGAGGAGGAGAAGGAGAAGAAGGAGAAGAAAAGAAACATTTACCGGGTGTCAGGTGGGTGGGAGGGGGAGGAGGGGATGGGTATATACTTAGGTAATGAGTATGATGCACACCACCGGGAGGATGGGCGTGCTAGAAGCTCTGACTCGGCGGGGTGGAGGGGAGGCAGGGGCAATATATGTAGCCTTAACAATATTTGTACCCCCATAATATGATGAAATTCTAAAAAAAGTGGAAACAAAACAAAAGAATGGAGGAGTGGACTGATCTAGGGAAATCTTAAAGGGGCTCTATCACCATCACCACCCAGTGCTACATTGTCCAGTAAGAGGACCATTTAGTTTATGGTAATGCCTCAGAAATATTGTGAGAATAAATGAAATAATATATAGGAAGGTTCTACTTTTAAAGGGTGCAGTGTAATGTGCCTGTGAGTAGGGGAGAGCTCTAGAATTCAGTCTTAGGGACTGCTTTTCACCAGCTTAATCATGATTAGTATGTATTAACTGTAGAGAAATGTAATATCCTATTGCTGGGCTATGGTAACTAGCAAATAAGAATAATTGATGTCACAGGTGGTAATGATTTACATTTGTGATTGACACATATGTTTGATAACCTGCAATTTGGACAAGAAAAATAGGAACCTTATTCATAAACATGGGGCCAGTACAATTTTATAATAGGCTGAATGCCTTAAAATGAAAGTGAAAAGATTCTTTCCATATTTTGAAAATTATAATACAAAAGAGGTCACAATGCCTATTAAAAATAGTTGTTTTCTGTGTAACACCTACTCTGCCCTTGGTGTCACGTTGAATGTGGTATAGCAAAAGAGCAATGTGCTTCTGCCCTTAGGGGATTTTTACTTAAATAAGACAAAACCATTGCACAATTTCCTCTTCTCTTTTGCAAAACAATTTGGATAAAACTGACAAATATATTTTCACTTTCTCTATTGTTTGTTGATATTAGGTAATATTCAGAGTTATACACATCTCACATGAGCTTGGCATGTGAATGTAGGGAAGTGAGTGGAATTGGGTTCATGTATGTGAAGGGAAACAACTATGAATAGAATTGAAGAAGGGGCGCTCTGGAAGTCCCAGGAAGAGAGTAGGATGAAGTAAATGTAGCCATGAGCAAAACTTTGATTAGTGAAGGGTAAAGAAAGAGTAATGTAGGCAAATCACAGAATATCTGAAGATCATGAAGGTGAGGCAGATTGATGAAGTCTCTAGAATCTGAGAATAATTAATTTAAGTTTGCCAGAGAGATTGAGAGTTTTATGAAGCTAAGTTTCCTGTGCAAAGGAAGAGGTGATAAAAAGTATTTTGAAAGTGTCTTGAGAGCTTTCTTACTATTTTAAAGAAGTAAGCCCTAAGGTATGGTCACTGCCTAGGGAAAGATAAGAAAGTGGGAAGTCCAAAAATGTACCAAAGCAGTTTAAATATGTCTTGTGGGAAGGAAAAAAAAAAAGCAGGAGTTTCAAGGAAAAAAATAAAGTGGCCTAGATGGCCTAGAACAACTAAATAAAGGAAAAGGAGGGGGGTGACAACTTCTATAATTACAAAGAGGAAACAAGTAAAGATGAGTAAGAATTGGGGAATAAAACATGGGTGATAGGATGATATTAATTTTATCTCAGTCAGGTATATTCACCCCAGGGTGAATGGAGGGAGCACTAGAGAAGAGTCGGGGGAGAACAATCATTGTCAAACCTGACTACAGGCAGGACGCTTTCCAGAAAGCATAACTCAGAGCAGCCAAGCTCAAGCCTCTGGAATTCTACCTCCCGAACTAAAGAGATATGTCGCTCCCTTGTAACTGAGTCTGAACTGGGTGTTAGGTTTTGTTTTGTTTCAGTTGGGTGAAATATTCTACCAGTGGCAATACAGAAAAGTGAAGTGTCCACTGGTAGGATGTAAACACAGACACATTGGTACTAATTGCCATGAGCTAGGTAATAAAATTAGCTCTGTCCTCTATCAAAAAGTATGTTTTTTACACTGAATAAAGATAATAAAATAAAATGAGGGAAAAAAAGCCTGAGAAGGAAATAGATAAAATATAAAATTTCATGACCAATGGGAAAAGGAAGAAGTAGGAACCAGTGGAAAGGAAAATATTATTATTTTTTGTCTATCTCCTACAGTCTAGGGCAGGGGTCCTCAAACTTTTTAAACAGTTCACTGTCCCTCAGACTGTTGGAGGGCCGGACTATAGTTTAATAAAAACTATGAACAAATTCCTATGCACACTGAACATATCTTATTTTGAAGTAAAAAAACAAACGGGCAAAAACACCCGCATGTGGCCCGCGGGCCGTAGTTTGAGGATGCCTGTTCTAGGTCCTCTATGAATATGCTGTGTGTATTCATAAACCACATCTATGTAATGGGTCTATTACACACATTTTACAGATGAGGAAATAAGCAAAGCAATAAAACAATCTGCCCACCTTCATATACCCAGTGGCTTGATGCCTCTGACTTTTTGTACATTTCCTGTGCAATAAATGTCTTTACCTCGTCTCTCTGGTAAAATCATATTCAGAAAGCCCTGCTGGTGGATAATTTTTTCTCTGCAGCTTTTCACAAACATTTACTTAACAATAGCACTGCTTTCAATTAATAAAGTCCAATTTCAGAAAAAATTGCCCTGGAAACTCATCAGTACCCTGACTAACAGGGCCTTAACATTCCCAAGTTTAAGTAAACTTTAGATGGGTTATCAGTGAAGAGGAATTCATTACTTAAGCATCTATTATGTACAAAAATTTACAGTGAATACTTTTATTCACAATCTCATTTAACTGTTATAATATTAAATCCTATCAGGAAAATATTATTTGTCCTATTTTTTGCAAGTGAGGAACAAACTAAAGGGAAATTAAGTAACTTGTTCACTATATACAAAAAGAGATTAATATGTAGGAGGCCTAGGATTCTAATCCTGGTTTCTTCCTCCAAAACATATATTTTTCCACTATTAATCCACTATTTATGTAATACTTTTCAAAGCACTTTTGCATATTTTAACTAAATAACCCTCTTCTAAATCTTATAAAATAAGATTTTATCACTCTCATTTAATAGATAAATATACTGAAACTAAACTGGTAAACAATTTGCCCAGGGTTATATAGTGATGGTTGAAATAGAACTTTATAAACCCCATTTTCTTTAATTTATGTCTTGGGAATAAAATGTAATGAAACAGAAGTTACAATTCTCAGTCATTAATGCAAAATTGAAGAAAGAATAAGAATGTGTAAGGTTAGGGGCATTAAGAAGACAAGCACTTAGTCATGGCATATTGTTTGAGAGATGATAAAAGGTTAGTACCATGTTTCCCTGAAAATAAGACAGGGTCTTATATTTATTTTTCCTCAAGAAGACATCCTAGGGGTTATTTTCAGGCGATGTGTTATGTTTCTCTCAAAATCTCAGCTTGCAGCATGCACAGGATGGCCGGGACCTGACAGGGAGAGCTGACCTTGTTGGTGGGGCTGCTCTCACCTTTCCGGGCACCTCTGGGTTAGTAGCTGTCAAGATGGGGCAGATGAGAAGGGCTGCTAGTCTTCTTTACCACTTCGAGCCAATATGCATGGGTTGTACAGATGCGCTGCGTAGCCATGCCCATCACTAGGTCTTATTTTCAGGGTAGGGCTTATATTGTGCAAATGCTTAGAAATCCTGCTAGGGCTTATTTAATGGGTAGGTCTTATTTTCAGAGAAACACGGTAAATATTCACATACCTATTACCATAAAAATTAAATTAAATATATTCTTATTGTCTACTTTATTATCATAAAGTTGTGTTTCTAAGCCCATTTGAATGACAGAGTAAAAAGCTATTCTTTACTCTTAAACTATTTGTTTTTACCAATTTTAAGGCTTATTTGACTTGTAACTTTAAACTGAAATATATTGGGTGTAGAAAACTACGTTTGTATGAATGTTTGCGGAAGAAAACTGTTCACTTAAAGTTGTAAACTATCTTTGCCAAAGGAGGTTAATTTTACCTACCAACCTTGATAATTAGCTCACTAGGACATAACTTAAATTGCTCCAACTAACTACTGTGCAGACATTTTTAATATTACAGATATTAGCTGCAGGTAATTTCTTCATTATAGAATGTATTGTACAAATAAAAATAAGATGATTAACTGTCCCAATAAGAAACATCTAAGTCAGGATGGTTGAGAAAGGTTGAATGAAGGAAAAAATTACAAAAGAAGTCAGTAGGGTTAGGAAAAACCAAACAAGGATGGGGAGGCACTCTGGGGCTGGAAAGGAGCTATTATTACTCTACTTTGGGTTAAGAATGGGGAACAGTTACAAACACTCAGAGAGTGGCTGTACTATAGTGGTAGTACTGGGCAGAAGCTGAGGTCTTTGGTAGGTGCAGTCAGCTCATCTACTAATTGCAGTCTTATCATGAAAGGAAATGGGGAAATAAACGTCCTTTGCTCTTCCTGCTCTCTGATCTTCTGCTAGTGGCTGCCATAAACCTAACTCAACCAGAGGCCAGAGGACAATGTAGCCTATAGATCCATCCAGAAAAGTCTGCATCTCAGGGAACAGAACTTAGCACGGAGAGTGGAGAACAAATACAGAGAAGCAGAACAAAGTCAGTTGCTTTTTCCCCCTCAGCATCAACTGTCATCCTTTGCCCAGGTTAAAAATGTGTATCCTCAACTCAGGAGATATGCAAGCTACCATATCATCACAGAATCAAGTCAATTCAGTCAAAAGTCACACCTGTTACCTATGGCAGTCACTAAAATCAGAAGCCGGAATTAATTAACATAATACATAGTTGCTATAGGTACCACTTTCGTAGGTGATCCAAGTGCTCTGTAAAGAGTTTGATCCTCCAAACAAACTTATGGAGAAGTAGAATAGACAATCGCCTCTCCCCAACCCTGGGCAGAATAATCTGTTGAAAATGTGTGCATCATTGTATCACCATACTACTATAAACCACATAATCTTCTCTTCTGCCTGTGCAAAGTAAGTGCAAGTTTCTTAGTTTCCAAATGAAACTTTTCATGATCTGGCCCTTGCCTATTTCTGCAGACTCATTATGTCCATGATTCCAAAACATGCGAGATATGGATCCGGTTTCAATCTTCTATCTGTGGCTATGCAATCTTTAACTAACTCCAGTGAGAATGGCTTTTGTCAAAAAGTCCCAAAATAATAGATGCTATCATGAATTTGCAGAGATAGGAACACTTATACACTGTTGTTGGGACTGCAACCTAGTGCAGCCTCTATGGAAAATAGTATGGAGATTTCTCAAAGAACTAGGAGTTGACCTCCCATTTGATCCAGCAATGCCAGTACTGTGAATTTACCCAAAGGGGAAAAAAAGTCATTTTATCAAAAACACACCTGCACTATAATGTTTATTGCTGCACAATTCACAATTGCAATGATGTGGAATCAACCCAAGTGCTCATCAATTCACGCATGGGTTTATACAATGTGGTATATCGTGGAGTACCACTCAGCTGTAAAAAATGAATTAATAGCTTTTGCAATAATCTGGATGGAAATGGGGACAATTCTCCCAAGTGAAATATTTAAAGAATGGGAAAACAAACACCATATGTACTTACTATTAAATTGGAACTAACTAATTAGCGCTCACGGGCACAGATGGAAGTAAAACTCAATGGAAATTGTGCAGGTGGGAGGAGGAAGAAGGAGATGGGTAAATCATACCTAATGGGTACAGTGTACACTATCTTGGTGATGGGCACACATAACTTTTACTCAAGCAGTGCAAAAACAATCCATGTAACCAAAGGATTTGTACCCCCATAATATTCTGAAATAAAAAAAGCAACCACAGATAAAAGCTCATTTATTGTTACACAGGAGGAATATATAGTTCAATAGGATAAATCCAACCAGATCCTCTTCATTTTTGTTAATACTTCATCTTTTTCAGTAAACATTGCCTTGAAACGCTTCTAAAACTCCTTGAAAAAGCTAGATAGGTTTATTTCATTTACATTATCACATAAAATATTTTGACCTCATTACAGAAAAAAATCTATTCCCTCTTAATCAAGAGGATTTTGAACAAACCCATAAAGCAATGATATGTTTTTAGTACCTATATAATTCTAAGAGTTAAAATATTTTTTGCTGATCCTGAGAGGCTATTTTGCAAGCTCTGTTATCATACTGGTGAATCAATATACTCAGTTATGGGACTCTCATTTTACATTTATCCACAGGAATGTTCTCAAATGAAAATGAATTTGTTGAATGGCAGGTAGGTGTATTTCATAAGAAATGGGATCACTGGCTTCCCAATGGTAGAATAAGAAACAATTCCACTTGAGGTGCTGGTTTTTAAAGGGGATGCCCATCTGTTATTCCAAAAAAGGTAGCAGAACCAGGGTATAGTTAGATTAATCTGGTTCAAGTCCCTCTAAAAATGCTTGAAGTATACATATTAAGGGATATATCATTTTAAATAGGGTGATGAGGGTAAACTTATTGAAAGGTGACATTTGAACAAAGGCTGGAAGGAGGTGAAGAAGGTAACCACCATGAATCTGAGAAGAGGATTTCCGGCAGAGAAAACAGCTCTTATAGAGTCTTAAAGGCAAGTGTATGATTTAGGTATTAAGAAATGGTAAGAAATATGGATGTATTAAATTATCACATGTAACCCTAAATTATTCATATTTTTATGCATCAATAAAGAAATAGAAAGAGAAATTTCAAGAAGAATGGCTAGAACAGAAGTAACAAAGAGCAGAATAATTGCAGATGGGGCTGCAGAGTGAAGGGGTTGGGGCCAGAGGTCATGCCTGGCCTATAAGCCTTATAAAGACCTGGACTTTTAACCTGAGTGAAATGGAATGCCAATGGAGGGTTCTGGATGGAAAAGCAAATGGATTTTAAAAGAATCAATTGACTAACATGTGAAGAACAGGATGTAGTGGACAAGAATGGAAGCAGGAGGCCAGTTAGGAGTCTATTGCAACAATCAGGTGAGAGATGACGGCGGTTTGAAACAGGGCAGTAGCTGTGAAGATGGTGATAAACAACCAGATTCTGGATATATTTTAATGGTAGAGCCAAAAAGATTTCCTGAGAGACTGAATAAAGAGTGTAAGAGAAAGAGAATTGCTAAGCATGATTCCAAGGTCTGTGGCCTGAGAAAATGGAAAGATGCTATTTGTCTGGTGGACTTTCATATTCCTGGATTCCCAATTAATGTGATATCCAATTAAGGAGGTTGCACTCATGACACTTAGCATGAACTGCTTTTACCCAGCTTAGAAAATCATGTGCTAATATTGATAATCTGGACAATCTTTGTACCATATTCCAATGTCTTCCACAAATTAACTGAAACCTGCATCCCTTGGTGTGCTACCTAACTGTCCCCTCACAAGTATCTTTTCTCAGGTACAAAAAGTCTTCTTGCCTGGACCTGGCTAAAATCCTATTCTTTGAAATAGGCTTTATGTTTTTGTTACCCAAACCTTTCATTGCTAATTTTACTGCTCTTATAGTTTATATAGTTGTCCCTCTCTAGTATATAGCTCATAACAAGAACTTACTAAATGATATGTATTACTACTAATAATAATGTTATTATTGGACAATTACAGTAATGCCTAAACAATGGAAATCCAAATCTACTGTGTGGCTTTCTTCAAAAGCTTACAGATGCCCCTGAGTGTATGAGATCTGTTTTTTTTTTTTTTTTTTTTAAACAAGGGAAAGTGATTCACAGATTTTTATGGTATTATGTGGAAACCATAAATCTAATCATGCCTGAGCTGAAGACCCTCCTTCCTCAGGCTTGCATTTTCACCATTGTTTCCTGTGTTCAGCTGGAAATGCCCAGCTGGCTGCCTCAGGACTAAGCTGTCCCAGCCTTGGGTTTCCTGCTTACGTGCTTTGTGTCCTCCTCATATGCTCCACAGAGGTGTGGATCTCAGGATGGTTCAGGTGAAGAAAATGAAAATCTTCAGGTAAATATAATGGGAGAGGGAATTGAGTAGGAGATTGGTATTCATGTTCTGTGTAAAAGCAGAAGTTGAAAGATGTTCTTTAAAAAAGTCAATTCAGACCTTTCATTTTTTTGTCTAAAGCTTCAATTTCCTGACAAAAGTATTTTGATGTTTTTTGATAGGCAAAGTCAGCCCTGTTCACAAAAATAACATATTAAGTAAATTGTAAATTAAATGCTTATTTTGAAAGCCCTGACTAATAGGATTTTTGACCAAACTTTTTCCTTAAAAAGGAAAAAAAATATTTTTTTCATAAAAATATCTATTTCATGCCTTTTTCATAACTAATTAAATTATTAGCATTCTTAACTCTCCATGTCCACATAGGGCTTCTCTGAATTTCAACAAGTAACTGATGTCTTTCTTTATATGCCTGTCAAGTCAGGTTCTCATGTGAGTTAAATTTGGGATATGCAGTAAATATAAAATTTTCCAGAGAAAGCAAACTAATCCAGAGAAAGTTAATTCATCAACTTCAAAAGAAGAACAAGAATGTGCAATACAATGTTATTGCCAAATATGTTCATATTTTCTCTATTATTTTTTCAGCGAATGAAGATGATGTAGTTCTGAGTGAAGGTCTGGAAAATTCCTAATTTCAGTCTCTTATCAAGTGTTTGATTTATCTTGGTATTTCACTTCTGTTTCCTCACTGCTAAGGGAAAGATGTTGCCATGTGCCTTGAAGAGATGCTATAAGAGTCTCTTTCTAATAATTATTTAAGCACTTAGAAAATAGAACCATCTGTTGTTCCACGAGAGTCAAGGAAGATGATAAATGCTTTGTGTTATATAAACTCTATCCTAAAATAGAGGTTCCTGAATATATATGTGAGACATTATGCTTGGACAGTGGTGACTCACACAAAACTAAGGGAAATTTTATCCAGTGACTTCAATTTATGGAATAATTTAAAACAGGAAATGTGATCTATGAATGCAATTACGTAGGTAGGCATATTTCTCAAAAATGTAAATGCATATTTGTGTACATAATTGAAGATGAGAGAATTAGTAAGATTTCCCCCCCCCAACCCCAGTCAACAGTACGGGAAGTAGATAGACATTAATACTTTTGTGAAGCAAAGTAAATTGTTTAGAAATTTATTTTAGAGTACTTGAAGCTACAATGAAATTTCAGTGGCTACTCAGTCTATTGTTTTGGTAATTCTGTTCTTTGTTATAATCTTTCAAATGCATAGTTTCTACACAGTTCCTTTTATTGGCTGAGAGTAAAAGAAAGCTCCCCAATAATAAAATAAACTTTTGCTTCTCTAAAGTAAACAGTAGCTTTTATCAAAATTTTTGAGGAAAGACTGTACAAACTTTTCCCACTAACATTTAAACAAAGGACAATAGATTCACTATTATTAGGATCATCATATTTTCCTGTCCATATCCTTGTTTTTCCTCAGCTTTTGGATTTATTTCACTGTCATTATTTTTCCCAAATGAGTTATAGAAAAATAAAAATTAAAAGCTGTGGTCACTTAACTTCAGGTTGATATAATCTAGGAGTCTACTAGTAGTTGACCTTCATGCCATCCATGAAGATTACATGCATGGAAAACACTATGATGTGAGCATGCAGAAAGCATGCTTGCAAGAGTTCTCATAAAACAGAGTGAACATAAGCTACCCCACCCTTCTCCCTCACCCTGAGGAAGTGAGCGCATCTAGGGAACAGAATTCCACTTCAACACAGATAATACATGTACTGATTGTGACCAAATAAATTCACACTTTTGCCCTTTTAACATTCCTTTTAGCATGAAATTAGGTGGTCATTTAACTGATGGATTTCACTGAAAAATAAACCATGTTGTCTGAAAATATTGGGCTTGGAAAATGAGTGGTGATCGGGTATTCTGATTTTCCAGTTTTCTCTCTTCCAGTTCTTAGTGATCATCCAATTGATGACTTTCATAAAGCCTACAATTCTGCAGGGCACATCTAGGATGGGTACAGAAAAAGAAAGAGGACCTAAGGATACCACTTCTCTGTACCTGCTGCCACCTGGCTGCTCCATTCCTTTATAAGGTTCTGCATTTATTCATTTTATAGATTGAAATTCTTGTGAGGTTTTATTTGAAGATGTAATTCTGCTGATTCAGAAGTTCTGAAAACTGCAGTCCTAAACTATTGAGATTATTTACTCAGTAGTTTTGATGTTCTGTCAGAATCCAAAGGCCAGAACCCACAGACCTTGCTGACAGCTGTGAATACCAGGTCAGAACAGGAAAGAGATCAGGAACTCACATAGGAAATCCCTTTGCTACACAGCTGATAGGTATAAAATGTCAGAGTGGAGAACAGTTCTAAATTCTAGGCAGAAAAGTTAAAAGTCAGAAGTTGGAGACCACAAAATGAAATTGACTTTGTCTGGTATGTGCAAGTTATAGTGGTCACAGGGTGTGGGTTTCTTGAGTTCATAAGCACAAGTTGATTAAAGTCTGCTGCTGGTTGCAAAGTTGTTGGAATATGCTCTTAATTAACAAACGAGTTTTCTTCATGCTGTACCATTTTGTTATGTATTTAATCATATTACAAATCATAGGATAAGGTTTAGATCGGTGGTTCGCCAACTGTTGTGTACATTGGAATCAGCTGGAGATCTTGTTAAACGGCAGAGTTCTGTTTCTCACCTCCAGAGTTTCTGACTCAGAAACTTGGGTCTGGTGGGGCCCAGAGCTTTGCACTTCTGAGTTACCAGTGACGCCTCTGCTGCTGTTCTAGGAATCACACTTTAAGAATGCAGCATTGGTTTAGAAATGACTGTAATGTACTTTTTAAAATGATTTCCATACACCAGAGTGAAGTATTTTTCATTCCTAAATTTCACTTCTAAATTCCTATCCTCTCATCACTTTTCTATGGGAACTCTTAACATAATGATATGCTAAATTTGTCCTGAGGTGATTAAAATTAGCGAAAGGAGAGGTTTGCTTGGCCTGAAAATATAGCACCCTAACTAAGAGATCATGTACAAACCAATGGGGGACTGGGCTATTTTTTTTTTATCACTATATTAGGCTGATTAACTGAATCAACCCTACTTTTGAGAACAGCCAAAAATGCTAGATAATACATACATAGAGATATCTGGTTTCTGCTCAGATGTGAAAAGCTGGTGGGAAAGTTGCTGTCAAGTTTACAGTAATAAAAAGTGTCAGATTAACTTTAAATTCAGGCCTTTTTCTTAGAACCACTGGAGAGTGAAGTCACGGAGAAACCCACTGGGCCTAATGTAAGAAGAATGGAGGTGATTCAGAGATAGAAGTGATAAGAGCCGGGTCTTGCCTGGAGTAGATGCCATCGGATAATATTAAAGAATTAAGCTAAAGTAGTTCACAAAGGCTGGCTGGACAGAGTAAAGCTCCCGCGGGAGCACAGAAAGGGCAGCGTGTGCACTCTCTTGTAGGCCTTGTCTACATAAACCCTACTGAGCACTCACGAGAAAAGATTGTAAAAATGCGTAAGAAGTGAAATTGTGGATCAAACCTGCAGGAGAGGTAAAAAACTCCTCCCAGATTCTCCTTACCTCTCTCTCCTGAAAAAGACTTTTCATGTGGGGAACAGGAGAGAGGTCGATAAACAGTTATTTAATTCGATAAAAGCCATCTATAAAGGTCCTACAACTAACGCTATATAAAATGGTGATAAAATGAATCCTTTTCCTCTAAAATCAGGAAAAAGGCAAGTCTGTCCTTCCTCAGGACTCCTGTTTAATATTACACTGGAAGTCTTAGCCATCACAGTAAAGTAAGAAAAAGAAAATAAAGAATGAAGATTGGAAAAAAGATAAACATACTATCTCTTTTTTGCAAAGGACATGTCTGTCTAAGTATAAAACCTTGAAGAATCTGCTAGAACTAACAAACAAGTTTAGCAAAGTTATAGACTACAGCATCTAATTGAAAAGTCAATTTTATTTCTACATACTAACAATAAGCAATTGGAATTCAAAGTTTTTTTTGAAAAATACTATTTATAATAGCACCCCTAAAAAGAAATACTTCAATATAATTTCACATAATATGTGAAGGAACTGGATGCTGAAAATGACAAAACATTGATTTAAAAAAATTAAAGAAATTATATATAAAGGATAAATTGTCCAATTAATGGATTGAAAGACTTAAGATGTCAGTTCTCCTCAAATGATTAACTAGTTTATATATATATATATTTAATACTCATATATGTATATGTATTAAGAAATTAGAGTAGCCAAAATAATTTTGAAAAAAGAAAACAAAATTGGAGGACTCACACCACCAAGTTTCAAGGTTTACCCTAAAGGTATAGTAATCATAACAGTGATATTGATTATAGAATAGATATATGGATCAATGGAACTGAATAGAAAAACAAAAAAACTACCCTATATAAGTACAACCAACTGATTTGGACAAACATGCGAAGGCAATTTAATGGAGAAAAAAATAATTAGTAATTAGTAATCTCAGCCCCACCTTCCTCATGTATTTGTATGATGTGGTGGAATGAGATCACTGCTGATCGCAGCCCTGGCTTCAACACTCACTAGCTCTGTGGTACTCTCCAACCTCGCTCTTCCTTGACCGTAAAATACACGTAGTATGTACATTACTTAGACGACTTGCTTCAAAAACGGAATGATATAACAAATAACATACACTTTATTTATAATACATAATTATTTATATTAATAATATCATCAGTGATAGCAATCATTATTTTTAGGTTTTGGTTTTGGTTTCCTTTGGCACGATTCAACATGGGCAAAATATTTTATTTAAATGTAAATGTCCATGATGTAATGTTCGTAAATCTTGGAAAGAAAATGATTTCTAAAGTAAAATAAATATTTGGTTTTATTCACTTACTCAATTGAAAAAAAAAAAAAAAGCCCAGCAAGATAGGATTGATTTTTACCATTTCAGAAAACATAATCAGTCACCAAAAATGCTTATTTTTTGGTATTGATTCAATATTGGCTTGAAAGTGCAACTGTAAATGTTAAGAGAGAGATGGCTTATTTCCTATCCTGTCTGCTTTACCTCCTTTCTGCCCAAGAGATTGGTCCTAGTTTCAGTCTATTAGTGCAGCTGTTCAGCTGGCAGAGTCCCTCAACACACAGATGGACATCTGGAACCCAACCCAGGCATCCCTGAAATTGCCACCAGTGCCTGCTTTCCTTTTGCAGCCAAGTTCCTGAAAGGCTCAACTCATACCCCTCCCATATTCTCATCTGTCTCAGCCATTACATTTGCAATAATACCCCTCTTATGTCATCTTTAAACCCTCATATTACTCCTGCATGGTTGCCTTCTGCTTCCACGCCACCGGTGTTCTATATCTCTGTCCTGTGGTCATAGTCTCCAAACTCACTTGGAGTGCTCCTCTTGGCTTAACAAAGCTTCCAAGACTTTCCTGACTTTCTGTAGGATGTGGTCTCACTTGCCTTTATACTCACAAGGAGCACTAGGGAGATGAGATCAAATTGGCAAAATTCTCAGTGAGCTAAACAATACAGAAGTGTATTTTTCTAGGTCAGACATGTAGGTTATCTTTAACCATAAATCAAATGTATGCATAAGTTGGTGGGTTCCAAAATTAGCATCTTTAAAGGTTGAACCCAAACTTCCTCTTTACAGTTATAGTCACTGCAGTCTGTAACCAATTGTGATATCTTCTCCCTCACCACACCTTGTATGAGAAGGGAGGTAAGTTAAAGAATATTAGATGGCCAACTAAATAGCCCACCCACTCTAAAGTATATAATTCCTACTCTATTTCAAGAGATGGTAGCATGTGGAATGAGTGTTCTATGTCCAAATCTTTCTATATTTGAAGGGAAACCTGCTATTATATGTGAAATAGCCTAATCTTTAATGTTTGCAAATAATTAAAATTCTTAGAATCTTGCTGCAAGCCCAAAGAAGGGCACCCATGGACCAAATTTGAGCAGTAGACCACCAATTTGAGGTATCTATTTTAGAAATTGGCCTAGGGGCCAAGTCTATTTTCTACCATCCTATTTCAAAGGATATTTAAGCTTCCGTGACCAAGATTTTGTTTTTATTTTAAATGCAAAAATATCAAAATATAACAGCTATAGTTCCATATTTCCTCCAAAAGCTTTGAGAATGGGTACAATTACTTTTGTTTGGGCTGGTGTATGACTTTAGTCTCCTTCAAGTTTATCATCAGTTTATACTAAAATTTGTTGGAATGTTGTTTGCGGTATTAATGCTTTATATGAGTTTGAAAAATGATGCATTTCTGGTTGCCAGGTCTTACCAGTAATATTGTTGTTTTCTGGTATAACTCAGTTTCTGCCTGAAACCTAACTCCTTTTGCTAAACACTTGAAAATGTGACAGCAGTACAAATGAGATTATTATAATGCATTAAGGCATTCCAAACCTCTGTAATGAGAAAAATGCCCTGGCAAGAAGAAACAAATATAAAGGAAGCAATACATATTCACTGGCTTCACATATTCATAGATGTTTCCTCACTATACAAAGGAGGGAGTCATTATTTCTGAATTTGAATATATTTGAAATCAAACTATTATACCTAAGGCATAACAGCAATCACTGACAATAACTCATGAAAAAGATCTTGGGGAAATTCATTGATTGGCAGGGGTAAGAACTTTCCATGGATGTCCCACTCCATTTAGTTAAAAAAAAAAAAAAAAGAACCTGCGTGTTGCTAAATAAAAGCCTAATATTAGTCAATCATGGGATGTTTGAAACATGTAGTGAATTAGAATAAGCAAAGTCTGTTAGGCCATTTTAAAATTATTTTTAATAATTCAAAGAAGGATTCATTCTTTACAATATAGTAACAAATAAAATCTTAGTCAAAGATGTAAACTTTATGGTTAATACCTTTGGGGAGTTTTTATGTTACTGCCTTATGACTGCCATTCATGTAGACTTACAATTCAAAAAGACCCTGTCATCATCTACCCCTTTAACTTTGATTAGTAAAAAATCTTCTTAGTATTTCTCCCAAAGCATCTTATTCAAATTTTCACTTCAGAAGTTTCAGAGAAGTCCAAGTTCAATTCAAGTCTCCCATTTCTTTATTTTGAATAATTATGCTGAAGACCTGGAATGCATGTCAAATATTGTCTGTAGGATAAGAATCTGAGTTGCATGTAAACACCCAATTTCCACAAAATAAATCCAACTCACCTAATGGCTTCCAGATATGTATAACAATAATAAATGAAAATGTACTGTTTTCTTACTTCCAAAATATACATTTTAAATGACAGACTAAATCAAAATGAACACAATGACAATGTGATATAATAAAAATATGTCCCAGGGGAAAAAGATATCAATCCCGTGTTCAGCTAATGTGTTTAAGAGGATATTATACTGGGTTCAATGTTCTGTTCTGTCTGAGCATGGTACTATGCTTTAGAAAACAGACCCACAAGGTAAGATTTGTTGTCCGTGTGGAGAAGGATTCAGAAACCATGTTCTTTGCTGGAGGCTTCTAGCAGTGAGTGACTGGGAGGAGAGAAGGTTTCAGGGAACATTATAGCTGTCTTCAAGTATTGATGAGCTACCTGCCATGTGAGAGATTTGCTGGTTTTGAGTTGCCCTAGGAAGCAGAACTAGCCCCAAAGAATACCAAGAGACAGGTTTCGCTTCTATAAGGGAAAACTTTCTAATAATCAGAAGTCGTCAGCAATGAAATGGAACACTTTGTGAAATAGGAAATTTCATATTTCAAAATGTTCTGGGAAGTTGGACAACTATCTCAATTGCAGATATGATCCCTTCCAAAGATAAAATATTCAATGCCTTCCTCCTCTGACTTACTGTGAAATTATTCCTCTAAAGTCATGTTGACCCATTTCTAGTCTCTCTGTTGTTTTTCATGAGAGAGGTATTCTTTTCCCGTTGTCATATCCTTCCAACTTGGTCACCATCACTAATAGATTTCAGTACAAGTTGGATACAACTAGAACTAATTTCCTGGGGTCCATTTTGCTGGGGTCCTTACTCCCCAAGATTACCAACATCCTGTTATTTTACAGAACACTTATTCCTTGAACTAGAACGGTTCAAAACTGATTGAATATCTATTTTACTACCTTTCAAAACTTAGTTATTTAACATTTATTATTTGCCAGGCACTAGGATCAGTGGCTTGACAGACAGGATGAACAATTTTCTCATAGACTGGTAAGAGGTGTTCAGTAACTTCTGATTCCTCCTAAAATATACATGCTCCAAAGAATACAAGCTCTCATTATACCAATTGTCTAGACAAATATTTAAATTCCATTTCCTTAATCACAATTCTTATAGGTTTCTACTGCATGAATGTTTAAATTATAAGAATCCCTAAATTCTGGAACGTTACATAGTTGCCACAAGTTTACCTGACTGAAGGAAAGATGACAAAAGTCACAGATAAATTATATTAGTTCTTATAATGTGTGTAAAGGTTGTAGCTATTGAATTGTTTAAAGGTAGCATCATTTCTCTTGGAGGTAGATTCTCAAGCTCTATAACCACCTTAGAATAATAGCCCTGTTCAATTATTTTGAGAAGCCAAAACCATTATTATTTTTTTTTCATTGAGGAGTGGGTCTCTTTATAACTCTGTGACCATTCTTTGGTGGTGTGAGAGGCACTTGGCAATCCTGACTCTATACAGTCCTGCTGGCCTAGTGCAGCAAAGCACAAATGATAAATCTACTGATCAATTTATTAGTGCATTTTTCCATGGAATCATTCCTGCTTATGCCTCTTATAATACTAACTTATGAATAGTGGAAGTCATTTTTGAACTTGTTCAGTTGCTAGGTTGAATCATCAGCCAACGCTGGGTATTGCTGAGTTCTGACAATCCCTCTTGGGACCATATTTCAAATATGCCTAAAATTTTATCCCTATCAACTGAGCAGTTATTTCTGAATATATCATGTTGTATGCATTTTGGAACCTTATTTAATTATTTCAATCTATATGTATTTGGTTCTGAAAGATTCCACCAAGCACATTACTGGCATATAAAGGTAAATGCTACTGGTATTTCAAACCATCAGTGTCTCAAGTACAGCAGCTTGAGACTTAGGCAATCAGTGGTTTCATTTTCTGTTTTCAAATTACATTCCTTTCTAAAACACTCATCTATTCACAAGCACAATTGTGACAGTACACACATTTCATGAAAAACAAGTGTCATGTCAGAGTGACTCTTCTTCTAAGGTGGGGTAGATTCCTCTTCTTTCAAGATCTGAAAATGTTTCCCAATGTCCCCATCCTGTTCTCATCCCAGGGTATCTGTAGTGGAAGTAGCTACTTCATTCAGAGCGTTCATTAATATTTACAAAGGTTTTTAATCTCTTCACTTACTGATACAAATGTGCAGCGTTTGTAGTTACCATTTGATTTATATGGAAATACCATATACTAAAAAGATTTTCACAGGTCTCCCTGCCACAATGCTTTAGCAAATTGGGCCCCATGGACCAACAAAATCAGCATCACCTGGGAGCTTGTTAGACATGCAGAATATTAAGGCCCATTCAGACTGACTCTGTAGATCAAGGTCCAAACAGGGGGCAAAAGACACAGCTGTCATTTTAACAAACAGAATTTATTATTAAGAACTATGTAGAATTAGGGTTGCTAAATAGATAATTTTTAAAAGTAAAAAAGGAAAACTAAGATACTGTGGATGCAACAACTGTAAGAAACAGCTCCCACATCTAGGGCTGGTTGAGATTATTATATATTATAGAGCATGGAGGGACTCCATGAAGCTAAATCCAGACCAAGAGAAAAAGGATGTTAGTAGCAGACACTGGAGTACCCTGAACTTGAAGGAGAAGCCCCACTAGGCTGAGACCTACATCCTTGAGGAGAAGCAACTGGGAAACTGGTGCTGGCTTTCTGTGATGGGGTGGGATGCAGATACAAGGAGGCAGGTTCAACAAATGTTGGAAAATCCAAACGGGATTCATCAGCTCCTATAGGAAGATTACTGCCAATATGGAATGGTATTGTTATTAATAAAATGACATTCACAGGAACATGAGGCAGGTAGGAAGCCCAGAGGAATCAAACAGGAAGGAGCATGTCTCTTCTTCCTTCATCCTTGCCATCTTCATCTTGTGCTCTATTGGCAGAGCCTCACATAGACCAGTGTAGTAAAGCAGAAATGTAACTTGCAGAGCCCTTGCCTCATCATCAAAACACAGAATATAAAAGGGTGGATTTGGAGCTCACAGTCAATAGCTCACCTTCAGAATAATAATCTTCATTTTTGTGAGATCCACCCCCTTGTCCTTCATGCCTCATGATTGACAAGCACATTCAAATATGAGAGCTCTCATTTGGTGGATATTCTAAGTGTTAGAATATCTTATTTGGAACATTAAATTTCAATTCTTCCCCAAATATTAGCAATTACTCTACCTGCATTAAGTAATGTCATGTCTGGCTCTTAAGTAATTGCTTAAGAACCAGACATAATTTGCTTGTAGAGGTTAAGGCTGTCTTTTTGGTTTCATCATTGTCTTTTTTTAATCTTTTGCACTAAGTCCCTTAACGTGTGCTACTATAGTTACTCTAACCTACTGCTATTGGTTCTTAACTAAGAAACAACATCAATTTTCAGTAAATATTTTTCTTAGTTTACATTTTTGAAACAATAAAGCTGATATAACATTATCTCTGAATCATATAATGAATAATGGAGATCTGTATGGTATACAGATAATCTGATATTTTCATAATAAGGATAACTATTGTGGTCTCCAAATATTCAAAGATTTCAAGTAGAATTTCATGCATGAATACCTGGAGTTTCTGTTGTAAAAGACAGACATAATTTGTAGGTAGACATTTAGGCTATCATTTTGGTTTCATCATTGTCATTTTTTTGTCTTTTGCACTAAGTCCCATAGTTTGTGCTACCACATAAATGGAGATGTGACGTATTCCCTCTGTACCTCAAGGGTTGTGTAAAGATCACTTGAGCTTTCAAGTTATGCATGTTCCTCAGTATAAATACTGAATATATGAAAGTTAAGCACAACTATAAAGAAATACTATTTGTTTTGAGCAAAACTTCCAGACTTTACCTACTAAATTCAAAATTGTCACCCTGGGAGGGTATATTTGGGTATTCCTAACCAGGACTACCCCCTGGAATTGCATCTGTGGAATCAGATTTAGTCTCAGAGGTGGGTTATTCTGAATATTCTCAATTGTAGCACATCATCCTTTAAGTGGATTAATTTTATAAATAAATTCTTTCAATACTCTTATTAGCCCATTCCACTATGAGGAGAGAACATCTCTATCTTGATTTCTATAATTCCAGTGCTAAATTTGGGCCTGCCTATTAAAAGACTGCATCAAGATCTGTTGAGTAAGAGAAAAAATGAATGGCTAAATGAAAGAATACAGGTGAACAATAAAATTTAATTTTTGGCCAATGTATAACTATGAAATTGTTATAAATAAATTTAGAAAATGGCTATAAAAGTGTTACCAAATAGAAAGTTGAAAAATATATTAAACAACAGAATAAGTATAGAATTACAAAAGAAAGAGAACATGTTGATCTTGAAAGGCAACTTGTTAGGTTTAACAGTTTTATACTTATACAATTGTTTAAATCAGTCTTACAATAACATACATTTTATTACATACTTCTATATTTACAAGGACAATGATTAAAGGTCTTTTTAATTATATTTGCAAGCATATTTCTCTCTGACTTGTTTTTCAATATTGCTCCAGTGCTTGAGAATTAGCTCAGATACACTAAACCCATTAGCCATTTTAGTGTAAATTGCTAACATTTATGTCAAGCCAGGATTGCTTGAGTCAATAACTGAGTGTTCAATCTTAGCAGCTGAGAATTCTATTTAACTGCAGTGACCACAAATGTCATGCCACTCCAGGATGCAAAGTCTCTTGAGATCTTTCAGCTGCAGGCTGACCTATTCAGAAGAGATGACATTTGGCTGCTAAGACTGTATATCTGGGAGTGGTTTAGGTTGAAAGAAAGGTCTACTCTTATATTGAAATACCGAAGCATTCTGCATGGGAGGCCCAGAGAGTTTTACTGTATGGATAGCAAAGGCAGAGTGGTGGCCGGGAGCTCCAGAGATGAGGGTCCTTGCTGTGTCTCTGGTCCACACAAGGTCTCTGGTCCACACAAAGATAAGCAAACCTGGAAATACAGAAATTGGAATATAAAGATCCTTATCTGGTAACTGAAAGGATTTATTACACACTAGTATTCATTGGATAGATGTTCTGAGCCACTTGTTGCCACACTCATGATGAATTATAATTGACAAAAGTTTCTCATTTTAAATAAATACATAATAGAGCAACAATAATTTTAAAATAACTGTCCAAATTGCGGTCCTCATTATCATCATTTTTCATGCAAAAAAGCACTCTTCCCAGGCTGGCCTTATACAACATTGTGAAATAAATTTACTCTTCTTTGTCCTTTTCCCTATTCTCAAAGAATAAATTCAATGGCATGAAATTGTATGAGTGACGATGATACGACTATTGAGCAGCTGCTGTGTGCCAGGCACTCTGCTTTCAGCATATTACACCTTCAATCCTTGCTCAAATCTGAGTGGCACATACTGTCTTTTCTGTATTTTACAAATGAGGGACTGAGACAGAGACAAGTAACTCGCCTGAAGGCCCTAGGTCAGACAGTGTGACTCCAGAGTCAACATGCATAGGCACTAGCACGGGGAGGAAAATACCCTTGCATAAATGCATTTGCATTTTAAGAGATTTAGTTCAATTAAATCTCCTGGGAAATAGCCTAAGAAATTTCATTTAGAGGAATTCATGAACAGAGTCTGAACTGAGTCAGGACTGTTTTGATTAAGAAAGGATGCCCTAATGTTCTTGGATTGGAAACCCTTGGAGAGAGAACACCCTCTGCCTAATTCAGGGTCTTCCTAAATCAGGGCCATCTTAACGGGAAGCAGGAATGCAGGCTGTGAATGTGATGAAAGTGTAATGTCCTTTTCCCATGCAATCTGTCAGAGTTTCTTTTTTGTGTCCCTTTGTGTGTCCTTGACTCTGGGCAGATGTTATGCACTTTCTTACAGCATTCTCAGGACTTCCTCCTCTACTTCCTAGAAACAGTTAATCGTTCCCCCTCTGCGTCCCCGGGATATTTATCCTCATTCTCTCCAGCACTCACTGTGGTGTGCTGATGCCATGTATGTGATGCCTCTGTCTCAGATGTGAGTGAGTTCCTGCCATGTAGGGACTGTGCCACTCTTCTTGGGATAAAGTATAAATCTATACTTAGTAAGTGTCCCCTGAAGGCTAAAACCTTTATTCTTATTATTGTCTCTTGAAGAATACTATTTATAAAGCCCGTTAGGCATTAGATCTCAAATTGAAATGCTTGGACTTTACATTTTTTTCACTGTAAAACTGTACAAAATCTGGAATAAAACATAACATTAGTATCTCTTATTTAAAGCACTCATCCATTTGTCAGTTTAGGCTTTGTGCTGCAGGTATTCCTTGATTCCGCTTCCTTTACCTATGGAAATGTCACATATTTTGTCTCTCAAACACATGTGAGGGCATTTTATCCTCATATTAAAAATTAATCACTCACATGTCACCTAAATATGTGATAATAGAAGGTAACATTTATTCCAGCCTAATTATACATTCCAGGCCTTAAACCTAGCATTACATGAGGCTTATCTTACTTTATTCTCACAAGAATCCTGTAAAGCAGGTGCTATTATTATTGCAGTTGTAAAGATAGGAAAACTGAGAGATGAGGTAATTTTCCTGAAGTTGCTCATCGCATAAATGGCAGAGCCAGTATTTATTTCTGGGCACTGTGAGCTCAAGAAAGTTATGCTAAACATCTTTATCATAAACTGATGAGGACAACCAAGAAGAGCAGTCTCACATTCTTGGAAAACATTTAGCTGTCACTAAAACATGTGAAACCATCTGAATGGTTGTGGGTAGCCCTTCCTCTCTTCTGCTAACTCCAGGGCAGGTAGCCTGGTGGCAAGCTTCATGGGGTCAGTCAGGATAAAGCCTCCAGAGGGTGACACACAAGAATTGGTGTGAAGACCAATTAAGCCTATGCTTTCAATTGTCCTGAATATCCTTTTAAAGACAGTGTGTTGCCATAAGAAAGCTATACCTTGAGAGCAATTTTTACAAATGAAAACAAAAGAAAAACTAGCCAATCTCTCTGAAAGCTGGTTGGCCTTATAACTTTAAGTATGAAGAACAAAGGCATTTGAAAGAATAGATCTCACATAATTCACGGGATCCGTCCCAATCTAGAGACTGTAGAGTGTCAAATTCCTCTGTATTCCATGGAATGCTGTCAATCACAGTCACGAAATCCATAAAATCTAAACTGAAGAATCCATTTCAGTAATTTCTGCTCAAATGGACAGTCATGTCATGTACATCCCTGAACATGACTCTACCAGCTGCATACCCTCGTATTTGCCTGAGTTGGAGCAGTGCGGTCCACATGCATGCACACTGAGGCACTGCACGTGCTAGATGGAAGCCAGTCTGCTTGGGGTTTGCCACAGAGAGTGCAGACCAAAAGGGCTTGTAACACATCGTTAAAAAAAAACCAGAGTGTATTAGGTCTGAATATCACTCACATCACGTACATAAAAGAAATCAAAACCCAGAGATAGTGAATGAATTGTTCAAAGCCTCAGCTCAGTGAGAGCAGAATGCCAAACTTTTACTCCATTCCTATCTCACTTCCTCTGTATTTGTATCTTTACTTAAGGCCAAAAAGTACATCTGACTGCTTTCAACAGGAATTTTATCTTTGTTTGAAATCTGAACGCTTTTTCTCATCTCACTTTTTCTTTCTTGCTAGGTGTTTTTTGTGTTTTTGGTGTCTTTATCTTTTCCTTTTGTCCATGACTCTGTTCAGCTGTCTCAAGTGGCTAACACTGCTATAGTTGCTGGTTATGAAGTGTGGATCTAAACAGGAAAATCAGTACTGAATTTGCATTGGACATAATAAGCATAGTGATGTAACTGGGTCTAAAAATACATAGTATTGAAAATCCATATAGTATATTAAAAAAAGGAGTCATTCCCTATCATACTAGAATGCTCTTTGAAGTGCCAGTATAAACGTGCTATTGTGTCCATATGCCTCTTTTCTTTAGTTTATCTTGAAAAAGTTTCTCAGTTGACGTAGCATTTTAAAATTCACCAATCCACCAAAGAAACCATCCAGCAAACAACTGAGCATTTCATGTGGTTTCTCAAAATCATAGGCCACACTTGCCTCCTACCTATCTGCATGCTAAAAGCAGTAAACATTGGCTAAATGGGATGCAAGGTATGGTTGATGGATAGCAGATTTGTAGTCAAAGGATATATGTAGAAAGTAACTCTTTGGACAATCACAAAAGCCAGCTGGTCATGGCAGTAATACCAGAAAGGATGCTTTTAGATGCAAACTGGCTCAAACAGTAAAGACATTTACTAGATGACATTGTTGGTAGTTGGTTGATGTTAGAGTTGGTTGATTCTTTTGCTTATCAGTAAGACTGTGTTCTCAGGTTTTTCCCGTTACTCTACTCTGCTAGTAACTGTGTTGCTTTCATCCTCTGGCTTGTGGCTAAATAAGTGCCATGTACCATATCCAGAAAGGAACTATATCAAGAGGTTAAAAAAAAAAAAACCCTCTGTTACTATATTACCAAAGTAAACAGCCCATGAAAGTCTTTTATCATTGATTTTCCTTACTTCCAATACTTGAACCAAATTCTCCTTGAAAGAATGGATTATGCTGCTAAAATGAGAGGACTATTGTAGGTATGAGTGTGTTCTATGCACAATGTTGACTACAGCAATACTTCACATGGAAAGATCCATGGGGTCTACTTTAGGAAATTCCCTAGATAGATAGATGGAAAATGTAGACCCACTTCAATCATCCACTCTTCTTAAATGCTAGGTGATACACATTTCCAACTTAAATATTATTCTCCCGAATACAATCATTACATGGTTTAACATTAAAATAGTTCGAGGATACTTTGTCAATACATTCCAATAAATTACCTAATTTAGCCCTCACAAAAACCATGTGGTTAGATAGTGCGTTAGTTTTCTATAGCCACTGTAACAAATTACCACAAACTTAATGTCATAAAACAACATAAATTCATTATCCTACAGTTCTGGAGTTCAGAAGTCTCAGACAGGTTTCAATGGACTAAAATCAAGGTGTCAACAGGGCTGTTTTCTTTCTGGAGGCCTTAGGTGGGAATCTGTCTCCTTACCTTTTCTGGCTTCTAGAGGCCACTTGCATTCCTTGTGTCATGGTGTACTTCCATTTTCAAAGCCAGAAATGGTGGGTTGAGTTGTCATCTCGCATCACTTCAATCTTGCTTCCATTGTCACATCTCCTCTCTTCTGCCTCTCTGTCCTAAGTTTAAGGACCTTGTGGACTTTGGGCTTGCCTGAATAATCCAGGATACTCTTCCTATTTTAAGGTTGGTTGATTAACAACCTTAATTTCATCTGCAACTTTAATTTCGTTTCTCAATGTATCATAACATATTCTTAGGTTCCAAGGATTAGGACATGGATATCTCTGGGGAGTGCTATTCTGCCAACCATGGAGAAGGTATTGTAGTATATCTCCATCTCACAAAAACAAAACCAGGAGACAGAGAATTTAAATATCGACTTGAGGTCAGAAAATTAATCACTGACAGAGTTAAGAATTTGAATCATTTACTCACATCCCAAACTCAGTGGATTATTTTGGAGGACAGAAAAGTTGCTCTCAAATGACTTTTTGAAGCAAGCATTATTTTCATTGTTTAATGTGACAAATCCACATCACTTGTAAATATGAAATAGAATATTCTGAAGCGGTAGTGGGAAAATTATCTTTTTGGTGGATACGTAAACATTAATTTGACTGTAAGCTGCTTTGAATGAATGTGGAATGAAGAACAACCACTTACCATCCTCAGGTTCTCTGCTCCAAGTTGTCTCAGGGAGGCCTTCCCGGAGCCCCAGTCTGAACAGTAGCCGACCCTCCCCCCATGCGGATCCTTTGTCCCATCATCTGTTATTTTCTCATGATCCTAATCATCATAAGATATAATCATGCCAGTGAGTTTGTGTAGTAGATCACACCTCTCTCCTCTCACACACACTAATGTAAGTTTCCTAAGAATAGTGACTGTATCTATTTTGATCATTTCTGTGTCACTATGATTAAGGTAGAACCTGGTGTTTAGTAGAAAATCGATGAACAGCTTATCAGTTAATGACTGCCAAAATTGTCCACACAGAAGAAGGCAAGATCGGGTCGGGTAGGAGAGGTCTGTATCCAATTCTACTCCTGCACACCACATAATGAGAACCAGCAACACCTATATGCAACAAAGTTTATCTCACCATCTTTTTATGATTTGATGTTCAATTAATTTCTTGTCTCCCTTTTTTTCTATTAAAAATAATAGTGTTAAGAGCACCATTTTATAAGATTATTTTTCTTTATCTTGATTTTGTCCTTGGATTAAACTCCTAGAAGTAAAATTACTGGGTAAAAGGGTGAGTGCTTTTTAAATAAATATTGTCTAACTGTTTTTCTAGAAAGGTTAAATCAAATTATCTTCTTACTGGCAAAGGCTCTATTTGATCACATCTTTGGAAACAATGACGACTGACTGCTAAAGCATTTGCTAATTTCAGAAGTAGAAAGAAGAAAATCTCATTGCATTTTAGATTTATTTTTTACTTTAATTACTAATGAGATGCACAATTTTCATGCTTGCCATCTTTTATAAATATGTTCATGATTTTATATGTTATGAAGTATTTATTTATGTCTTTGGCCCTTTTTAAAATTGGATGCTTTCATTTTTTTGTAATCCATCAATGTCTTCAATAAGTTAATTATATTAAATCCTATTATAATACATTTATGATATTTTCTTATTTTGTCATTTATATTTTGCTTTTATTTGACATATAGAGAATTTTGTTTTTCTCTAGAACTCCAGACATATGTTGATTATATTCCTCACTTTATGACTATCAACTTTATAAAACTATACAAGGCCCCTCTTTTCTTCCTTTATATGTATTTGGTATGCGTAGCTAAAAAACATATGGTATTTTATTTTATATATGTATTTTATTTAAACTTTATTATTTTTCTTAATTTTCATTATGCCTTGAATTTGAAGTCTATTCATGATACTGTGAGCCAATATAAGTAGTTGCAGTGTAATATAAAATTCACATGCACAGATCATTATAGCAGACGCTGTTGGTGTTCTGCCCAGCCCCTTAGACTTCCTTACTATTTTTGTGTTTACCAGATTGATTTCCAATGATTAGCACTTGTAGTCTGGTCAGTGGTTTGCCCTTGGCCTGCAGAAATTCACTTTTGCTGAAGTGCATGGCATGCCAAGAGTACCTGCAGACAATATCACTGGGCAGCTCTTAACAATTGCTGCTGGGTATGGGTGTATAAATGCCTTTCCTCCTTTACCCTTGGCTGAGATTATCCTGGGGTGTGGGGTTTCCATAGTTTCCAGAGCCTGTCTGTAGGATTAAGCTTCATTTGCCCACTCTAGTAGCTGGCTTAGGAAATACTGGCTGCTTTCCTTCTTGATTTACCTCTCCACTTACTTTCCAGGTCACAGGGTCAGATTCTGAAGAATACCCTAGGAGGGTGGCAACTTTTTTCTTATCTACATTCTTTGTGATTGGTTGAAAGATTGTCTCCAATACTTACTTTGTTACTATTTAAAAAAATCATTTTGATAAACATAATTTTATATTTCCACATGAATCTATGCAGGAATTTCTCTCTAGGTTACATTACTCAGGAGAGGATTACATAAATGCCAGGTATATTACCCAAGGCCATGGAGTATATAATTATGCATGCGATTTCACTATGTACTTCAGATTGCTTTTGAGAATTGCTGGCCAGTTGCAATCTATTCTCTTTTTTTCTCCACATCTTCACCAGCATTTCATAACATGCAACTCTCCAAATTTTTGCCATACTATTGGGTATTAAGTGGTATTTCATTGTCATTTGATTTATATATCTCTAATTACTATAAAATTAACCATTTCACCCTATTCTTCTTAGCTGAATGGATTTCTATTCTATGAATTGTCTAATTTCACTCTTAATCCAATTTTTCCATTGAGAATCATATTTTTCTTGCTAATTTACAGAAACTCGTACATATTTTAGGTGGTAATTTATTATATATATATATTACAAACATCTTCTCATGTGTCATCTTTTTGTTGATGTTGTGTGTAGTGTCATTCATGGAACAGACACCTTTTTCTTTGATGCTGTAAAATGCACCCATCTTTCCCATTATATCTAATACTTTGGCCTCTAAAGAAATCCTCTCCTACCCATAAAGTCACAAAGATATATTTTTACATTTCTGTTTTTTCTAGTACTATTACTTTTATATTTAGAACTTTAATAGATTTAAAGGTTATTTCCATGTATTATATGATGTAGAAATCCAATTTTTATCTTTCTTCAGATCATGAACTAATGTTTCTATCAGCTATTAATATGCAGTCAGTTTTCTCTGCACTGATTTGTAATGCTATGCTATACTTTTCTGGCCTTTCTACTTTATTAGACAGGTCCATTTGTCAACACATGTGTTGATACAACATAGTTAAATCAGTCCTGCCTTTTAATGTCTAGAAGGGCAAGCAGTTTTCCCATTCCATAACTCTTTATTTGCAAATTGTCTTAGGTATTTATAGATCTCGTTTTTTCGCACATATGTTTTGAATCATTTTGTTTGAAGTTCTCAAAAGAGAATTCTCCTGATTAATTGATCAAATTGCATTAAATTTATAGATTAATTAGCAGTGAATGAATTTCCCTATATTTTTATTTTTAATAAGTTAATTTTTACACATTTAATGCTTAATATGTCTGAAATTCAATCTTTAAGTTATAGAGGTAAAGTTTTCATTATATTTTTGCAATAAGTTAATTAATCTTTGTCTAATTGCTTCTTTACTAATTTGGGAGACACATTTATCCTATTGTAACTTTTTGCATTGCAAGGATTATTTTCCAGCTATCTGTATTGTTGCAATGATTTGTTGACATCTTTTAATCATAGTAGGTTTAATATAAGTAATTCTTAGAAAGACAATAGCCCCACTGATTATTCTTATTTCTCCATGTTTTTGGAGGCTTTTCTCATTCATTTATTGTTTTTTTTCTTTTTTCTTTCTTCTAGTATTCTTCCAATGACAGAACATTTATTCTTATATATGAACAATTGGAATACCTTGTTCATTAAATTAAAAATTACATTTGAATTGTTAGAATTGTATTAAACTTTACTTTGTGAAATATTCATAACACTATATTTTTTAGTATGTGTTTTTATTCATCCAAGTATTCTTCTATATCACTCACATATGTCTTTTCATATGCATCCTGCCTTAGAGATGACCTTTCTAAAGTAGTCTTCAGTTCCTCTTCTGGTGGCAGGAGCTGATAAGAATACAGGATTATTTGGAAAGATTGTGTCAAATTAAATATATTGCATAAGAATAGCTTTGAATGTTAGCAGGATTGACTCAGGGCTATGTCTCCCCTAAGATCAATTGTCATATATTACAAAGAAATACCACAAAATGCAAAATCAACAGATAAATATTCCCTATATTACCTAGAAAATGGCTTTGTACAAAGAAGGCTATGAAATTGAATGATTAAATGCTGCAATTCTGACATTAAGCCTCCATTTTTCTAACTATAATAGACTTGGATAATTTATTTACTTATTTAACAGAACTGGTCTGCTCTATCACAATTTAAACTTACTCATACATAAGTCTGGTCATATCAATGCAAATAGTCACACTTCTAGTTGAACTAATTAAAGGTTTGCAAACCACACATTGTTTGCGTTCATTTTTGATTTAGCCACAGCTTCAGAAATTTTGCACGCTGCAAATATTTTTTACACATGACTTCACTAATCACTACTGAGCTGGGAAAGAAGCCAAAATAGTTGACACTCATATTTCTTTTTGTTGAAAATCTGCATTTGCAGCGTGTGTTTCTTTTTTTTTTCATGGTATGTATTATTTAAGGATTTTAATTACATTATGGGAGAGGTCTGTATAGATTGAGTCAGGAAAATAAGATTAAGGATATCCCAGAGGATCAACTCTCCTGGCAGCTCATTAATCTTTACCTAGGTAACTCATGTTACAGTGGTGATTCCAATCATAGCTGGTGCAATATTCATAGCTGGTCCAACTGAAAGTACAGAGTAATAGTAAAGTTATCAGTTGGACCATTCATACACCTATATCCTGGCAGCAGCACTTGTTCTCAGCATCAGGAAAGAAAATTTCCCTTTTATTTCCAACTACTGGAGTCTCAAAAGGTTCAACGTAAAGACCTCTTTAGAAGCCATTGGATATGGTAGAGAAGTTACTGCAATACACAGGAAAAAATTCAAGTTCAGATAATTAAGAAAATAGAACTACAGATAGCTTTGATTACCAGCTCTTTGATTGATTATAGCTCTTTGATTACCAGGAGACCTATAGGTGCCTGAGGTAAATTGAAACACCGACTAAATTCCAACTCATACTTCATTCTAAGACTGGGTTTATGGAGCCTCACTTTGTCTTATCCTTGAATCCAAATGTAGCGCTCACCTTAGTGCCTACAATTGCGCCCAAAATATTTTGCTCACATTCATCTCCTACCAATATTTTTGTCTCTGTACAGCTATGAGGTTTTTACATATAAAAAAATTGCATCACTTCCATGTTCAAAATTTTCTAATGCCAGAATAAAACTGAAATGTTTTGCCATCATCAAATAGTGCTGCATAACCTCACCCCTGACTCCCTTTCTAAAGTCATCTCTTGACTCTCTTCTTTAAGCTCTCTCAATTCCAACCGCACTAGACTATTTGTTTTCTGTGAACTTGCCAAACTTATTCCTGCTTCAGGAGCTTTGCACAAACTGGTGCCTCTGCCTAAGGTGATCTTTTCCCATGTTATCAAACATTAATTCTTCACTTAATACCAATCTCTCTTTAAGTTCAATGTCTCCTAGGATCCTTTCTTAAACACTCTGTATAAAACACCACTCATCACTTTCTTGACTGGTCCTATTTTTTCTTTGTCTTTAGAGTCTTTCTTCTATACTAACACTTCAGCAACATAAAGCAGGAATTATTTTACACCACACCTCATTGTTACACTCATTCTATCCTTCACAAATGTGTTCATGAACACCAAATGTGCGCGAGAATCAAACCCATGTTAACGGCAATTTGTCTGATCCTGGGTGTCAAAGAGCTACAAAATACCACTCATAGACTTATTCAGTTCTGGGAATATTTGACCTTCAGTTATAAACAAATACTAGTCAAGCATCTGCTATGAGTTGGGCACTGTTTTGCACACTGAGAATACAGTCATGAGCAGAACAGTCATGGTCCGTGATACCCAGAATTTACATCCCAGTGGTATTATTCATATTGAGATTATGGCAACTTTTTATTTTATTTTTTATTTCAGCATATTATGGGGGTACAAATGTTTAGGTATGGCAACTTTTAACTCATTAGGCAAATCTGTGTTCGTCTTGGATTCCAATAAGAAGAAATCTTTGCCACTTAAAAGACTAGGCTCTCCCACTGCAATAGTGTCTGAAGGATATTGGTGCACAAACAGGAGCCTGATAGCATGTCCAGAGATGCAGCAGTCTCAGGACCCTGTAAAGACTTTCATAAGCTAATCCTAGAGAAATAAGAGATTCATAGCAGTTATTTATCAGCACGTATTTGGAATGAAATGACCACTTCCTTAAAAATACTCTTGATAAATATTGTATTTAAAGTAAAGTTTAAGGAATTACAAGTGCATAGACTGATAATTTTACACAAAAAGTAACAATGTACAGGATGTTAAAAATGGAGAGGAAAAGTGACTCTAAGTCAACTCGCTGAACATTTCTCCAATTTAAATAAATGTTAACATCCAAATAAACTTCTTGATTCTACATCTAATAATGAGAAAAACATGAACTGGATAATTCAGTTTGAATCATACATGCAACCTCAATGCCAAATGTTGTCAGTATCAGTACATTGTTGCTCTACTATTTCATTTCCCTTAGATATGCACCAAATAGGAAATATCTATATTTCTAAATATTATGCCTTCAGTTTCTCCTATAATATGAGATTCAGTATTGCTGATTTTTATCAGCATGAATAGCTTAGCTTTCAGCCACAGAGCTTGTTTCTCTTCATAATGGATTGGATCAAATCCCTTTTATGATTGAATGCCTTTGGAGGGCTGATAGTGCCCTTGGTGATAAGCTGACCCATAAGAACCCCAAGGATTGAATAGGGAGAGTGCTTGAATTCCCTATTCATGAATTATTAGAATTGAATAACCCCCTAAATGTGCCCTCAGTGTGCTGCCTTGATGACTATGAAAAATGATGTATCTCCTTTATTCATGGATGTTTGTACATGTTTCTGACTTCCCAATGAGCTTTAAGACTTGGAACATGTCTCATTCTTTTCTGTCGTCCCTATACCTTGAATGGCTTCTAATACATAAATAAGAGTTGCTTAATAAAAACAAACACACTATTAAATGAATGAAGAAGTAATGTTCTGGCATCAGGAGCCTGAAATATTTGCTTGTAATCTATAAGTGGATGCTACTATAAAATATTACAGTGCTCAGAACAGAAAATGCTTTTGGAAAATTATTTACAATTTAATTTCAATTCATTTAATATACCCCATTATATATAGAGATATATTATACGTAACATGTATATTGGATATGATAAAAATAAAATAGAATAAACTGGTCAGATGGTTCATGTGTGTGTGTGTATACATATGTACCTACTAGAAAACTGCTAAGATAATAAATTCTCAGTAATTGCCTGCTGGCTATATTGACTACTTATTTTTTTTTCTTTTTAAAAAATATTTATAGCAGTTTATATTTATAAACAGTGTAAGGGGACATTTTGTAGGTTGTAATTAAAAATGTAACCAGACAAAATCCATGGCCTACAAAAATAGTTGACAATTGGAGGCTAGATGGAGGTATCTTCTTTATTTCAAGAAGTTTTCTTTTCCCCATAGACTCAACCATTTCACCTAGCACAAGGACTACAGGAATCTAGAATGCAAAAATATTGAATTTTTTTTTTTTGTCTACTTGAAGACAGCAAACTTCATGAGAAGCTCAGTGGAGAGATTTGTCAATCTAAAATGAGGGCTGACAGAACCATTATGAAATCTGCAGGTTTTAAATGGTGGCTAGTTAAATTTGGTGACTTGGCATGATTTCTTTTCATAAAAAAGTTAGTTTTATATGTTTAAAGACTTTTACAACAATTGATTTGCCACACTGTTGTCTTTAGAGTAAGCAGGTCAATATGTTTTCCATAGCACGAGAAAATTTGTCACAGAGACGTTTAATAAATCAGCCAAAGCCGTAAGTGTTTAACTTCAGGATTTTTTTTATTTCCATCTCCTCAAGTCTCTTCGGAATCCCTTTCGGCAATTAATGTTCTAATCCAGAGCACTGCTCTTTTAAGCAATCATGTTGAAGAGTAGGACTTGATCAAAAATTGCTCTCAGCCTGCACAGGAGCCACATTTCTTTTCAGGCCATTAAGCCATCTAGGTTTAACATTCCAACCATGGTGTGGTTTGCTTTTAGATGTGTAACTGTGTCTGTCACCAGCTTTGCATCTTGCTTCCTAAGAAGTAATGATTGCCTTTGGTTATAGCATCTGCCTTAAGTAAGAGAGATCAAAAGGAAAGTGAAAATAAGACACAGAACCATGCAGCTTCATTTATATGACCCAGGGTGTGAAAAACACTGGAAGCACGGAAGAATTTGATTGAGCAGAAGATAATAAAATCTGTGAGTTTCCAGTTGAAAAGGGATTTGTTCTGCCCTTTCATTTATAACTGCAATTATGGAAGCATTATCACAAACAAAAGGAAATAATCTTCAGTCATCTTCTGGAGAAAACCATCGGAACTAGCTAGCCAGAGTTCAGGAAGTACAGAGGCTGCTACAATAGGATCTTGCCAACATATGGATAACAGACCCATGCTTGTCTCATGAAAAGAACAAAATCGAATAACCTGTTCAGGTGGTTTAAAAACCAAATAAAGCAACAGTGAAACTACTTCTGTTTTGGGAAGAATTCAGGGTAAAAGAAGCAAAATAAATAGATATTACCATCTAAGAATCAAATAATTCAGAACAACATATAGTGGCATATATTTTAACTTTTGACAAAGTAAAGATGGTAGACAAACTCTTCAAATAAGTCATGGCATGAGATATAAGATCTGATATAGTGACATAAACTGAACCTATGAGATTTTGTTATAGATGAGGTACTGAATGCCTTTATTGGCCTGGTGTGCGCTCTCTGAGAATAAATGTTGAGAAACTCTCCACACTGATTATTAACATGCCTCTGCATTGATGACAAAGGCCACACCAACCTCTCCTAAGCTCCCCTCTGGAGCTCCACTCCCTCCACTCTTCCCACTTCACATTAGCACACTTAAAAGAATCTAAACTAGAACCTACTTAAAAAGACATTGTAGCTGAAGGCAGTGAAGAATCGACACAGCTGTGACTGCCTTTCTCTCTGTGTACTACCGTGACACCAACATATGCCTCAGCAGATCTAAGGCTCGGTTTCTTTCACTGTGAGAGACCTTAACTGAGGTCAACAATCAGAGAAATAATTCACCCAACAGAGTGTGAAAGATGTGAATAGTGCTGGTTCCGGCCCACAGAGAGAGAGAGGATACAAAAGCCCATGTTATTGCAAAATGTTCATTCTTGGAAGGAAATGTCCTTCCTACTATTTACCAAATTGTGATCATATTTAATGATAGTTTTATTATCCCTAGTGATTAATAAACTAAAAATTTGGCTACTCCCTTGGTCTTCCCTTGTGTGTACGTTAATTCACAATTAAATACCACTAAGTGTTCAAACATTCCTACATTGTGTAACTCGACAATGAAGCTGATCAAGTAGCTGAGGACACTACTGCAAAGTGGCCAGAGAGCCCAAGCAGCCCAGCCAACGTAAAAGAGAGGATACAACAGAATAGGGTTCAAGCAAGAGTTTACCATTAACATATATGGAAAGGGTTCCAAAATATAAACTAAATCTACTTTTAGTTAGGTATCCCTTAGTGCTACCCTCTCAATTAGCAAAGCAGAGGTTTAGGTCAAGCAGATTATGGGGCTCACCCAAACTAGAGGGTCTGCTCTGGGCAAGGCCAGGACTAGAAACTTGATCTACCTCTTGAAATAGTATTTATTCTCTTCTAGCAGGTTACTTCATTCAGAGATTATAACTGGCCATTTGGTTAAACTTGCTCATTTTGTAGTGAGAAAGCTGAAGACACGGATTCCTGAAACTGAGCTCTAAAGAAAGGAAATTTGAATGCTACTGTCAGGGAAAAGAAGATGAAAACCATGACAACATTTTTTTTTAAATGTTTAAACTAAAAAGAGGACACCAGAAGCAATACTGAAATACCGCTCAGACTGTCTGTCGGAGAAGACTGGACTGAGAGGTAGAGTGTAAACTCTAGACAGAACCATCAGGTACAGGATGAGTCTCCTCTTGACCATTCCTCACCCCAAATCTCCTCTCTCTTCTGCTGGCCAACATCTAAACCCTCTTAAAAGAGGGTGCTTTAAGTATAAGAGAGAGAATTTTGTCACAAAGGCTCCCAAAGATCATGAACACCCTCTAAAAGAAATTATCCTGAGAGATAGAATTGTTTCCTTAAATAACTGGAGAAGAAGAAAAGCACTCTGGGTGAATCAGAAGCAGCAGGAGGGAGTACGGGCAGTTACGGAGTGTAGGCAACAACCTGTGAGGAGCAACATCCAGTGCAGCAGGACTGCAGAATGGCAAAGAACATCTCCGCTGACTTGCAAGAAAACACTTCTCTCCTAGGAACCCTTAAAGGAAATTACTGAAGATTCACAAACGTCTGGGAGAAGAGGGGATAGAAATAATCTGGTAACACATGTAAACAAGCTCAGCGCCCATGGGACTATGAGGGAGGGGATTCTGGAAAAATATGGCCTTCCTTCTAGGAAGAGGGTTAATATTCCAAAGAAAATGACTTGAAATATCTGTATAACTATAATATTTTTATAGTCATAGGTTGCTAAATTTTGTTCATTTGGTTATGCATATACATAATGATTGGCAATGAAAAGAAGACACAAGAAACAAGAAGAGTGGATACAATGTGAATGAAAGGTTAATTATTCTTACAGTATCCAGTGTTGGAGGGCATTTAGCAGAGGAAAACAACTCCACAGAATTAATTAACTTGCCCCATCACCTGACATAAGAAATAGATTCCAGCAATTGTTTTTGCTGAAAAATGGTTTGAATAACTCCTTACTTCATCTACAAAGCTCTATTTTTTCAATGTTATTTCTTAAATTAGAGATGAGCCAAAATAAGATAGATCTGAGCATTCAGAATGTTACAAAAAACATATGGAATAATTTATGCTTAAGAATATAGCAGCACAATTCACAATTACAAAGGTATGGAAACAGCCAAAGTGCCCATCAATACATGAGTGGATTAATAAGATGTGGCAGATGTATACCATGGAGTACTATTCAGCTATAAGAAACAATGGTAATATAGCACCCCTTGTATTTTCCTGGATAGAGCTGGAACCCATTCTATTAAGTGAAGTATCCCAAGAATGGAAAAATAAGCACCACGTGTACTCACCAGCAAATTGGTATTAACTGACCAACACCTAAGTGGACATATAGGAATAACATTTATCGGGTGTCGGGCAGGTGGGGGGAAAGGGATGGGTATATACAAACACAATGAGTGCGATGCACACCATCTGGGGGATGGACACGCTTGAAGCTTGGACTTAAGGGGGGAGAGGAGGGAAGGGCAATATATGTAACCTTGACATTTGTACCCCCATAATATGCTGAAAAAAATAAATTAAAGAATAGTGATATATCACTGATAAGTGATATTCTCATACTATCATGTGTTTTTACTATAGCTAACATAATTTTAGAATGATATGTTTCCCCAAAATATTTTTTGCTTGCCACAAAGTACATTTTACATAGGAAAGACAAGATGAATTCTTGATACTTGTTTTATTCCTGCACAAGTATTTCCCTTTATTTACCCAGTTTTGAAGAGAATGAATTGGTTGCTTGCATTCTCCAAAGGTAGTAATATGTTTTAAAATTATTTATATATTTAAAAATGAATTTAAAATTATAAACTCATTAGTTCAAACATATTTAATGAGTTGCAACCCATTACAATTCTATATTCATATGAAAGCTCAAATTAGTCTATTTGTGGCCACTGGAGGCTCTTCAAATTGACTTTATTTGGTGTCTGTTTGAAATTTGATATAACTCCAGTAGTTTTTAATAACTTTCTTGCCATCTGGTATAGATCTTCCAGGTTCATCTTTTACATTTCCTGCCACAGATCAGGATCAGTCAATTCTCAAAAATGCCCTGTATATTTCATGATATTTAATGGGAAATGTTACTTCAGGAATTCAATCACAGTGGTTACATTGATTGTTTTTAATGTAAATGATTTATTGAAGTTTCAGCTTAATTTAAACCATGAAATTGTGTTATCTTCCCCAATAAATTACTGGTAATTGTGCTCTACTTTTAAAAAAATATTGTTATAACATTTTTCAAGCATGAAAAATTTGATGAAATATTCAGTGAACACCCACAAACCCATCATCCAGATTCTACCATCAATATTTTACTATGCTTGTTTTACTCCATATATATCATCTAACCATACCTCTATCCATCCTAGAATTCTTATAACTTCATACTTTAGATTTAAGTTTGTCATCCATTGTGAGTTGATTTTTGTGAGTGGTGGAAGGCGTGGATCCTGTTTCAGTCTTCTACATATGGCTATCCAATTTTCCCAGCACCATTTATTGAATAGGGATTCTCTTCCCAAGTATATGTTTTTGTCTGCTTTGTCAAAGATCAGATGGCAATATGAGGATGGTTTTATACCTGGGTTTTCTGTTCTGACCCATTGGTCTGTGTCTCTGTTTTTGTGCTATACATGCGATAAAGCGCTGACAACCAGAATCTAGAAGGAACTCAAGAAAATCATCAAGAAATAATCAAACAATCCCATTAAAAAGTGGGCAAAAGACATGAACAGAAACTTTTCAAAAGAAGATAAACTAGTGTCCAACAAACATATGAAAAAATGCTCAACATCTCTAATTATCAGAGAAATGCAAATCAATACCACAGTAAGATATCCCTTAACTAGTGAGAACGGCTTTTATCAAAAAGTCCCAAAACAACAAATGCTGATGTGGATGTGGAGATATACATACACTGTTGATGGGGCTGAAAACTAGTATAATCTCCATTGCAAGTAGTATGGTGATAAATCAAAGAACAAAAAGTGGAACTACCATTTGATCCAGCGATCCCACTACTAGGTATTTACCCAAAAGAAAAAAAGAAAAGCTGTGAAAAAAACCACCTGCGCTTGAATGTTTATAGCAGCACAATTCACAATTACAAAGAAGTGGAAACTTACCAAATGCCATCAATACATGAGTGGATTAATAAAATGTGGTATATGTATACATGAAGTACTACTCAGCCATAAGAAATGGTGAACTAATACCTCTTCTATTAACCTGGTTGGAACTAGAGACCATTCTTCCAAGCAAGGTATCCTAAGAATGGAAAAACAAACACCACATGTACGCACCATCAAATTGGAACTAATTGATCAACACTTATGTGCACATATGGAAATAACATTCATCAGAAATCCAACAGGTGGGAGGGGTGAAAGGGGATGGATAAATTCACACCTAACAGGTACAATACATACTATCTGAGTGATGGACACATTTCTAACTTTGACTCAAACAGTACAAAAGCAATTTATGTAAACAGAATGTTTGTACCCATTTAATATTCTGAAGTTATGTATATATATATATTAAACGAGCCACATGGATGACTTCAGCAAGGTGGATAATGATAAACTAAAAACTGTAGTGGAGATAGCAGAGTTGCACAGCGGAGGTGTGCTGGGCCCATAAAAACTGCAGTGGAAGTGAATTCATTCATCTCAACCTCTGCATAAATTAACAGGATTTGATGTTACTATTCCAACAATATTAGACCATTTAAAACAAATAGACAAGGTAAAGAATCTGGATAGATAGGTACTACATAAATTAAACAAGTGTCAAAAAAATCATCTTGAAGCTTGCCTTTCTTTGCTGTCACAACATAAAGGCAAATCATTTCTACACTGCATTGTAACATGTGATAAAAAAAATAGATTCTTCTTGACAATCACAAACATTCAGCACAGTGTCTGGATAAAGATAAAGTGCTGAAATGCAGTCCAAAACCAAATATTGATCCAAAAAGTTAATGGTGTCTGTTTTGTGGTCCAGCACTGGTATTATCCACTACAGCTTCATGAAACCTTGTCTATCAATTACAGTGCATGTCTACTACAACCACCTGGACAAAATGATGAGCATGCTTATGTTTAAGCAGCTGAGATTGGTCAATAAAGACAGGCCAATCCTCCTAACAAGACAATGCTCAACCACATGTTGTACAAACAATGCTGCTCAAACTATAGAGATTGGACTTGGAAAATCTGTCATCCACCATATTCACCAGACCTTACACAAACTGACTACCACTTCTTCTGGACTTTGGATCACTTTTTACAAGAAAAATATTCAATTCTAAACAAGCTGTGAAAAATGCCTTTCTGATTTTATCACCACTCTCTCTCCAGGCTTCTTTGCTGCTGGCATAAACAAGCTACCTTTAAGATACAAAACCGTGTCTAGTTTAGACACACACTTTGATTAATTGTACTGGTTCTTGTTTGAGACATCATAAACCAAACTTTTTATTCAAAAATCGGATATTTCATATCTAATGACCTAATATTTATTGTGTAAAACATGATGTTTTGAAATATGTATCCATTGTGAAATGCTTAAATGAAGCTAAATAACATAAGCATAACCTCACATATGTAACACTTTTTATGATAATAACACTTAATTCTAGTCTTTTAATGATTTTCAATAATACAATACACTATAGCAACTATAGGCACCATGTTATACAATAGATCTCTCGAACTTTTTTCTCTTACCTAATCTTGACCAACCTCTTCCTCTTACCCATCACATCCCAGCTCCTGGTAATCACAATTCTACTCTCTTCTTCAGTGAGTTTGATTTTTTTTAGATTTTATATAGAAGTGAAATCATGCGGTATTTGTCTTTCTGTGCCTGGCTTATTTTGCTTAACATCATGAGCTCCAGGTTCATCCATGTTGTCACAAATAACAGAATTTCCTTTTTAAGGCTGAATAGTATTCCCTTATATACACAGTTGGCCCTCTATATGCATGGGTTCTTTATCCATGGAATCAACCAACTATAGATCAAAAATATTTTTAAAAAATACAAAAATTGAAAATAGTACAAATTTAAAACAAATTTACTATAGCAATTTACATATCATTTACATTGCATTAGGTATTATATGTGTTCTAGACATTATATGGAATATAGAGGAAAGAGTGCATAGGTTATATGCAAATATTACGCCATTTTATATGAGGGATTTGAGCATCTGTGGATTTTGCTATTCCCACAGCTCCTGAAACCAATCTCCCAAAGATACTGAGGGACCACTGTATAGACCTATTTTCTTTGTCCATTCATCTACTGATGAACATTTGGGTTGATTCCATATCTTAGCTATTGTAAATAGTGCTGCAATGAATGTGGACGTACAGGTATTTCTTTGACATACTGATTTTATTTCCTTAGGATATATACCCATTAGTTGGATTCCTGTATCACAGAGTAGTTCTATTATTATATTTTTTTGAGGAAGCTCCATATTGTTTTCCATAATGGCTGTACCAATTTATATGCCCACCAACAGTATACAAGTGTTCCTTTTTCTTCATACCCCAGCAACATTTGTCATCTTTGGTCTTTTGGATGATAGCCATTCTAACAGGTGTGAAGAGGTATCTCATTTTTGTTTTAATTTGTATTCCCTGGTGATTAGTAATGTCTTCTTTTGAGAAAATATTTAGATTCTTTGTCCATTTTTTTAATTGGGTTTCTTGGGCATTTTGTTTGTTTATTTTACAATTGAGCTGTTTGAGTTCTTTACATTATATTATATTTTGGATACTAATCCCTTATCAGATGTATGGCTTGCAAATTTTTCTTCTACTTTGTAGGTTGTCACTTCACTCTCTTGCTTATTTCCTTTGCTGTACAGATGCTTTTTATTTTGAGGTGATGCCATTTGTCTTTTTTTTTTTTTTTTTGGCCTATGCTTTTGAGATCATATCCAAAAAATCATTGCTTAGACCAACATCATGCATGGAGTTTTGGCCCTACATTTTCTTCTAGCAGTTTCATAGTTTCATGTCCTACATTTAAGTCTTTAATCCATTTTGAACTACAGTCTAGTTTAGAACACTTCCATCACTCCAGGGTTTTCTTATGCATGCATAAACTCTACATAAAATAAATATCTGTTGAATAAACAGCATTTGTAACAACAATCTTTTTCTAAACATTATCATCTAGCAGTCTCCAATCTGTTCTGAGCTGAGGATCTAACAAATCATGCTATAGTTATGTCTAATGATGGAAATGTTTAGATTCTTGGTGACTACAGTATATGAAGTTCAGTGCAGATGTTGCCTTCTAATTAATAGTCTTAAAGAAGAAAAGGTTTACTTTGATAATTTTCTGATTTTCAGCTATATTCTTAATAAAATTACTGGAGAAGAAATTTCTTATAAAGTGAGATGTCATCATATTTGTTTTATGAATTTGAGTCATACTATTCTCCAAGCCACCAAATACTGCATTTAACACACAATTGGTTCTCAACACATACTTGTTAATGGATTAAAAATGTTCTCTCTCATAGTTGTATTTTTTTGTGCTTTTAAGTTCAAAGGAATATAAAAGGTATGTACATTCTCTATCAAGCCAGTAGACTGAATGCAATGGCTGTCAATAAAGATTAACTCAGTGATAATATGAGTATTGACTTTAGGTTGTAAATATATATTTCATATTTTATGTATGTATTTTATATTTTACAGGATATTTTGTTATATATTTTGTGTCAAACAAGATAAAAATTTTTCTGATATATTGCACCCACTATGCCCAATTTAATATAGTAAATATTTTTTTGAAAAATAATTGCTTTTGGCCTATGTGAGGGCACTTTTGAAGATAAATTTGGACTACAAAGAATATCTAAGGTGCCCTTCAAGCTCCTTGAAGTTTATATAGGAAATGCACATTAGGCAAGTGGCTCTGTTCATTAACGAGTGAGTATTCATTGCTGTTTGTAAGATTTTAATGAGTGGACAGATGAACTTAAATACGCGATACTGGATTCACTGTTTGCAAAGGCTGCAGCTATTCCTTTTCTAAAAATTAAATAATGTAATAAGTAATTCCAATTACCAGGAAATATGCATTTAATTTTTCCTAGATTATAATACTCAAATTCTTTAACATGTCCACTTAAAAAATACATAATTTTCATAAGTACCCAGAAAGTAAAACTTCATTTATTTCTCATTAAATAAATCCCTTTTGGACTCTAGAGAACTTCTAACTAAAGTTACTTTCGAGGCCAGTGTTATTTTTTTCAAAAGTTATGCTGGTGAGAGGAAAATCAGACTCTTTCCATTGTAACATGACCTAAGAATATATTTTATTTATGTCATATATTTTCAACAATAATTGACGTCATTCTGAACTTCACGAGTAATAAAACAAATGCATTTTTCTATTATTTTCTCTTAGACTTTATTTATGGCAGTACTTCAGCCTCCGTTTTAATTCCTACTCTTTTCAGTTAGGTATAGAATGGTAGCAAATCTTCTACAAAAGCAGTGTCACGACATCGCTTCTGAATTTTTTCTATATTATGTCAGGATAATGACTAAAATAATTAGCTGAAAAAGTGAGGTAGTAATTCCCCACTAAATATATCATATTTTAAATAGGACAATAACATTTCTCAGAAAGTATAAATAGTTAACTGGGTTTTGAGAATGCATTTTCTTTGTAAATGTCTTCGAATTTCAATGATGTTGAAGTTGAGATTATTATAAAGTTTATACAATCAGAGTTTGAAATGCTGGAGTAAAATCAAGGTCATGTTGTTATAAATTCTGTACACATTTTGATTTTTTTATTTGTTCTCAACTATCAACTCTTCTAAATTGAAAAAATTACCGAACGGTATCTTCCAGTAGAAAACTGTGGATAGCATTAAAATATTTTTTAGCAGTTTTTTAACCAACCAGGCTGAACATTTTAATAATAAATATATTGCAGTTAAGTTAGTTAAAGTGCCTGAATAAGAGCAAAACATTATAGTAAATGGCAGTGTCAATTATCACATATTTGTGACAGGAGATGACTATGACAAATTGGATTAAGCATTTGAAATTTCATATTTCCATTTTGGAAATGCCTACTCTCTCCAAAGGCATTTTATGAAGTAAAAGATGAAAAGTAATAGATTTACTTAATAAATGTTTAAATGTATTAAAACTTATATAATATTTTTAATATATTAAAAATATTTTTTTAAATATATATCTTTTTCAGTGCACTTTACACTTTGATGTTGTAACCACAGGCCTAATAGATTATGTAAACAAAAATATCGCATCACTTCTTAGAAAAAGTACATTCCACAACTAGAGATTTGAGGATTTAGTGATAGTGACACAATCAACTTTAGACAGTAAGTTATAACTCATTAAAAGATCATCATTAAAAATATGAAGAAGCAGCCTTTAAAATCTTAGTTATCTGTCCTAAATTATGAATGCATACAACAGCTGTCTTCCCATTCACATACAGAAATTAATCCTGTATCTATTGTGTGCCAGAAATTGCCAGTCCTGAGAAACAGCATCTCATTCTCAACGTGAAGATATCTTTAGCTTTCTCATTTTCAATAGGTTTCTTTTTTCTACTGGATACCTCAGGTTTTCTCATTTATTTTTTTCTATTCCTATTATTCCATATAATTGGTGCTTACGTCAATTTGTTTCTCAAAGTGATTTGGAGTCTTCTTTTAAAATTATAGTCTTCAGATCTTTGACCCATGCCCAATATCTATGTTTTAAATATTGTTTATGTTGTCTGATGTTTTAATCTTTAAAAAAAATTCCTTGATAATCCTGCATAAAATAAAGATTTTATTTTTCTTCCTTATATTTATATTCCATAAATCCCTGAATAATTAGCTCAAATACATTTCTTCTTTCAAATACATTATGAAACTTCGTATTTCTAAACAATTTTTTAAAAAGTTTTTAATACCTTAACTGGACACGTTTATATTTTTCTAGAGTATGGCTCAAATCATGATTAATAAATTGCTCTTAACAGAAAGTAAAATTAGAAAATATTTCCAAACTATTTGTCAAAGTAAAAGCATACAATAGATATTTTGCATTTATTAATTTTTTGTACATAGCTACTAAATTTCTAGCTAATACTTAGATGAAACAGTAAAATTTTGGTTATGTAACTCTTACTTTGAGGTATGAATAGTGTAGATAAGTGCAATTAATTGTGGTATGTAGTATTTTGTTGCATTGTGTTTGGTTTTGTCTGAAGCCAGTGTGTACCAGAAGAGCATTTAATATCGCTCCTCCCTTCTCTAAGAGCAACATCGATGCAGGTTTCTTTGAATAAATTAGATTCTCTTTTGTAGTGTCTCATTTTATTAGGGGAGAGTTTACATGGCCATGATCTAGTCAATTACACCTATACTATGTCCATTTATAATAGTTTCCTTGTGTATTCACATGCCCTATTTATTTAAGTAGTATTTACTGATTATTACTGAATAAATTCTAATCTGAAAACGAATTAGGAAAAGTTTAATTCCTAATCTCCACCACATATTAGCCACTGGTACACTCACCTCAGGGATGCTGTGATTCTCCAGGGATCTATCTTCTTCTTCGTTTTCTCCCTCTCATTAAGGATTCGGTAAATATGTTGGGGCCCCCTTATAATAGTCATGACGAAAACTATCTACACAGACTGTAGCCTCAAGCAATCCTTGGCAACTAGGTCATTAAATGCACCAGCTTCCAGATTTCTGGGAGCTGATTTGTCTAGCAGCAGCTCATGTGGTTTATGACCTTTATGTCCTCTTCCAAATGTTGATCAAGGTGCAGAACCTAAAATTAGAGATTCCAACCTCATGTCATTGCCATATTCTATTGATATTTCTTGCTTTTCTCTTGAGGATGCATTTTTTTTCTGGTTCTGTACACATTGCCCAATCCATATGCTTGATGCTGACAAAAACATTTCAATCCACTTACCTTACTGTTCCTTAAGCAAGCTATCAGGACATTAATAGAATTACAAAGATTTCTGCAAAGTGTAGTTTATCTTCCATAAAAGAAATGCCAAAGGAATTAAAGAGAACAAGATTCCCATCAAGGAGCTGCTTCCCATCGAGGAGCCCATCTTCCTACCAGAGCAATTTCAACTTCCTGAATTTTCTGAGCAGAAGTAGCCTGGGGTAGGAAGTCCCCTGGAAAGTCTCATGTCTAGTTTTTATTATATTGTTATGAGTATTTTTTTTTTTACCAATGATTCCACTCAGAGCAGGCACTAAACCTCACTATTATGCAAGCCAAATTCACTCCAGCTTCATGACCATTGTTCTTGGTGTTTTTACTTTTGCCATCTTAAGAGATACATATGAAAGGTCCCTTCCCATCTTTCAGCTCTCAGCTCACTGCTCATTCCTTCCACTAAGCACTCCCTATCCACCTAGGGAGAACTCCATCCTTTATTACTACCATTTTCACTGCTCCATTTAAAAAAAGTTAGTGCTTAATTTCTAACCACTCCAATTTTTTCATTGGAAGTTATTTAACAATAAAATAAGGCTGATATAATTTGAGAACTTGGTGAGCTCAGGGATGGGAAAATTATAGGATCAAGTAACAATGGACATTATATACACCATATACTAATTCATGAAACATAGCTTCATCTTTTTTTTTTTTCTTTTTTTTGAGACAGAGTCTCACTTTGTTGCCCAGGCTACAGTGCCGTGGTGTCAGCCTAGCTCACAGCAACCTCAAACTCCTGGCCTCAAGCGATCCTTCTGCCTCAGCCTCCCGAGTTGCTGGGACTACAGGCATGCACCACCATGCCAGGCTAATTTTTTTATACAGTGTTAGTTGTCCAGCTAATTTCTTTCTATTTTTTTTTTTTTTTAGTAGAGATGGGTCTTGCTCTTGCTCCGGCTGGCCTTGAACTCCTGAGCTCAAATAATCCACTCCACCTTGGCCTCTCAGAGTGCTAGGATTATAGGCATGAACCACCACACCTGGCCTTAGTTTCATCTTTATTTTAATCATCCTAACAAATACATATACAGTCACCCCTGCTAATTCATACACATATTCTTCACCACTCCAAATATTTAACAAGCTTGTGGGTCATTTGCCTTACAGTCTCACCTCTGACACCACCATAAATTGGAAATAGCCTTTTGAACATGCATGTGGACACCCAACCACAAGTTCAAAACCTTTTTATTCATCCTTCCCCAAATAATTGGCAGCTCAAACCATCCTCAGGAAATGTGACTTGGGAGAGAGAATCATACAGATGTCATAGACAGGGTAGGAAGCTTGTTTAAACACAGAATTCTCAAGTTCAAGGTGGGCGTGAACTCCAGATGGGCCTGTCTTAGGGACTTCAGGGTCTTCTTCCCCTGTGGTAGGATGCATTCAGAAATGGCACAAAGTGGAACCTTTCAATGCAAAGGGCCTAGTGTCCTCAAATGCCTGGGTGTGATGCATATTTATATTTGTCTTTATATTACAGTACGTGGAGCAATACAAGGTCACCAGTTTCAGGAAAAGAGAGCATGATATTTACTATATGAGTGAATCTATTGACTGAATGCCTCTGAGAATTGTCATTTATATAGATTTTTAACCACAGTCTTTAGAAGGCCGGTAGCTCTTCTCATCCCTTGTTTGGCAGTCTGGAAAATCTGTTGGTCAGGTTAATATTTTTCAGACTTAGCACATCAGGAATTAAGGAGAAATCTTAGAATAGAAGAGAGTTCCCTTAAATGTCTCCAACTGATAAGGGATAGTCTGTTTATAAGTCTTTCACTGTCCTTTCAGTGTGTGCAAAGACTGTGTACTTTTTAATAAGAGTTCTCTTAAAACTTTTTTTTTTTTTTTGGATAGGGCTCTTAGTTGGAGACTTAAGCAAACAGAAAAACAGATGTTCACACTTTTTGTTCCATAGCATATCAACCATTTCCCCAAAATTCTAATTTTAATATTGTTTTTTAGTAGTTTAATGGCATAGAGAAAGCCTTTAGTTTTTTAATCTTAATGGAAGCATGTGGAGCCAAACAGACTCACAGTCAAATATTGGATCAATTTAACAGTTTTAAGACTTGGAACTGAGACTTAATTCCTTTTCTGAAAACAAGAAATAAAGTGTCTGTTTCTTGTTATTCATAGGATTAAATTACATATTTTCTGGTATCTACTACTATCTAATAAGCACTCAGTAAATGGTAATATTATCACAACCACCATGGATACTAGTACTGCTGTTACATTCAGGATTAGAGCATTACAATTATTGCTTGATAATTTCTATGTGTAAAAACTATTTAGCCAAGCTATTTATTAATAAAATGGCCCAGGGTATACCTAATCCACACTATGCTGATCCTAAATACTCAAGCTGTGTTCTCTTTAGATGTTTTCCCCTTTAAAAAAATGACATTACATCAGAATCAACCCTTTGATATTCAACTCTAAGTCTCTTTACCAGATCATACTAGATTTTCTCTCCCTCTTCCCATGTGCTCCTAATTCTCCCACATCCATTTTTCAGGTAAGCAGGGCCAAAGCCAAGGCAACAGTGAGGTTTCCTGAGAACCAGTGTCAGTTCTGGTAAATGCATAGCATGACTAAAGGTGTCAGTGTGTAAAGCTGAGGAGAAGGTGATGAGATTTTTGTCCCATGAAAAATTTGAATTAGATGCCAGGTGGCCTCTTGCACCAAGTTCTCGACTCTACAGAAGTAGTCGGTGAGGGAGAATCCAGATGTTAAGAATCTAGGCCTACCCAAGTGGCCATCAATACATGAGTTGATTAATAAAATGTGGCATATGTATGCCATGGATTAGTACTCAGCCAAAAAAAAAAAATGGTGAACTAATAATGCCTTTTGTAACAAACTGGATGGAACTAGAGACCATTCCTCTAAGTGAGGTATCACAAGAATGGTAAAACAACGCCACATGAACTCACTATTAAATTAGAACTAATTGATCAACATGCATGTGCACATATGGAAGTAAAACTCAACAGAAATCAAGCATGTGGGAGGAAGAGGGAGGGGATGGGTAAAATCACACTTAACAGCTACAATGCACGCTATCTGGGTTACAGACACACTTATACCTTCAACTCAAAATGTACAAGAGCAATTCATGTAACCAAAATGTTTGTACCCCCATAGTTGTCTGAAAAAAAAAAAAGAATCTAGACCCAAAGCTGGGAACAGCAGGAGGTGGGATCTGAAGAAATTCTCAGAATTAATTAGGTGATCAGTTCTCCTCACTACTTTTACCTTCAGCTTTGGTCTTTTCTATTGTGCCATGCCTCAAGAAATTCAAGATTTCCATCTTTACTACCACCTCTGTGAAATCTTTCCAAGATACTGAACCATGATCATAATTAACTCTTCCTATAATATTTCCTCATTTTCAATTCCACAATTTTCAATGGTACATTAATATATCAGTTCAATTATATCATAAATGTTTATTGGTGTAGTGCTAAGCAAGAAAGACTTGGTACCAATTTTCAGTGTGCAAGAAACAGAAAAAATAAGTAAGCAAATACATAAATAACAAGATATCAGGCATACACATATTGATTGAAAGAATAGCTTTGATAACATTTTAATTTGGATGTTCAGAAAGTTGAAGTAGTTGATTTGAGATGATATCGTAAAGAAAAGATTGTGGGGGGAGGGGGGAAGGGCATTTATTGAAACTTTAAAATCTGTACCCCCACAATATGCCGAAATAAAAAAAAAAAAAAGAAAAGAAAAGAAGGAACAAGCCAAGCATTGGCACCCAAGTGAGAAGTCCTAAGTACTGAGCTTAGCGTATTCCAGAAAGAGAAGGCAGTGTACCTGGAGCATAAAATACAAAGCGAAGAGTGATACAAAATGAGGTCGAGAAGAGTGAGTGACAAATAAAGTCATTTCTTATAGGTCATGGTTAGGCTTTGTCATATTTTAAGCATAATATAAAATTATTAGGTTTTTATCAGGGAGTAGCATAGTTTGTTTCATATCAGGAGGACAATTTTGGAATAGAGTGCAAAAGTGAAATTAGAGAGAATAGTTTCCAGTTATTAAAGAAGCCTTGGCAAGACATGATGTTGCCTGGACTACACAGGGAGTTGCGGAGTGGATGGATTCATAGAAATTCTTGTTGTGTGGATAAAAAAAACAAAAAAGGAAAATTCAATCATATGCATAGGTTTTGAGCTGAACAACTAGATGTATGGTGATACCATTTATTAAGATGCTAAACACTGAAAGAATACAAGAATTGATTGCTGGTCATGTGTGGAGTTCTTTCTGGATGAGATTTAATGGGTTATTAGTTTCCCACATAAATTATAAGGATATTTTCCTTTTTCTTTTTCTTAGCTAATATTTTTTGGGTCAGCTTATTTGTTGATTCTGTAAATTTGTTGTAATGTAGTAATTCATATGCTATGATCTCTATAGGCCAATGACCACATTTTTAATGTGCTCAAAGTAGTTTGATGAATTACAGTCAAGCAACTGGTCAAGTGTATTAATGTAACTGATGGTTGTTTATTATATGTTGTGTTTCAAAGCATATTCCCAGAAGATTGGCCTCTAAAATCAGTTTAATCCTTGTAAAAATTAGTATAATCATATGTACTGATTATACAAATTTAGATAGAACATGCTTATGGAAACAAGCACAGTGCTTTGGAAGCTTAGATTAACAGCAAATACTTTGCCAAAAGATACTTTATAGGAAGGAACAATAAGGGATTAAAAAGTGACTGAAGGTCCCAAGCCTCTTTAATGTATAAAGTTTTGTAGACATTTGTGGGCAACTATGGGTGCTACAAAATACCTACAAATATTAAAATACAGGTTCATGATCATGGAGAAAGGAGATGTGGATCAAACATTAGTCTATGTCAAAATACGGAAATAAAAGCTTGGTCCCTAAGATAAAACTTTTAAGAGATTGGATAAATTAGTGAAACTTAAGAAATGAAGAACAAGATGGACACCTGCTCAGCAAAAGTGATTTTGTGACCCAGATCCAGACTTAAGGAGTGTGCAACAGAACTATATTATGTATGGAATCATCATTAAGGAACATTTGTTTCTTTAATATATGGATGGAATAGTGGATAGTGAGATTTAAGCCTACTGTTATTTTCCTACAGCATTGTAGTATAAGATTAGAGAAACTGATTTGGAACCAAACCAGCCTGGATTTGAAAGATCATTCTTCCATGGTCCCAAACTGCTTTGGGAAAATTACTTACTTGTGCAGTAATGCTAATAGCACTTACTTTCCAGAATTTTTAAAGTTTTAAATGATATTCCAGATGTAAAGTACTTAGCACAGTGTGTGGTGCACAGTAAGCATTAAACAAATAATACACTTTTCTAATGGTTATTATTACTATTTTTCTTCTGATTGTGGCAAGGGTAACAATGGGGGCTTTGTACATGTACTTTTCACAGGACATTTGGGAAATTAAGGCAAGTCCCCAGGAATTCTACTTGCCTGAGGACTTCAAGGTATCCAAGGAAGAATCTGCACAGCCAAGGAAACTGTCATGAGAGCAAAGAGACAACCTACAGAATGGGAGAAAATATTCGTATCTTACACATCCAATAAAAGGCTAATAACTAGAATCTATATAGAACTCAGGAAAATCAGCAAGAGAAAATCAAACAACCCTATCAAAAAGTGGGCAAAGGACATGAACAGAAACTTTGCAAAGGAAGATAGACTAATGGCTAACAAACATAGGAAAAAATGTTCAACATTTCTAATCATCTGGGAAATGCAAATCAAAACCACAATAAGATATCACTTATACCCAGTGAGAATGGCCTTTATCAAAAAGTCCCAAAATAATAAATGCTGGCGTGAATACAAAGAGATAGGAACACTCATACACTGCTGGTGGGGCTGCAAACTAGTACAAACTCTGTGGAAAGCAATATGGAGATGCCTCAAAGAGACACAAGTAGAACTACCATTTGATCCAGCAATTCCATCACTGGGCATCTAAACAAAAGAACAAAAGATATTCTATTAAAAAAGACATCTGCACTCAAATGTTTATAGCTGTACAATTCACAACTGCAAAGATGTGGAAACAACCCAAGTGCCTATCAATACATGAGTGGATTAATAAAATGTGGTATATCTATACCATGGAATTCTACTCAGCCACAAAAAAACAATGGTGATATGGCACCTCTTGTGTTATCCTGGATAGAGCTGGAACCCATTCTACTAAGTATCCCAAGAATGGAAAAACAAGCACCACATGTACTCACCATCAAATTGGTATTAACTGATCAATATTTAAGTGAATATATAGTAATAACATTCATTGAATGTTGGGCAGATGAGAGGGGGCAGGAGGGTATAGGTATATACACATGTAATGGGTATGATGCCCACTGTCTAGGACACACTTTAAGCTCTGACTCAGATGGGGCAAGGGAAATATACATAACCTAAACATTTGTACCCCATAATATGTTGAAATAAAAAAATTTTAGGCCGGGCGCGGTGGCTCACGCCTGTAATCCTAGCACTCTGGGAGGCCGAGGCGGGCGGATTGCTCGAGGTTGGGAGTTCGAAACCATCCTGAGCGAGATCCTGTCTCTACTAAAAATAGAAAGAAATTAATTGACCAACTAAAAATATATATACAAAAAATTAGCCGGGCATGGTGGTGCATGCCTGTTGTCCCAGCTACTTGGGAGGCTGAGGCAGGAGGATCGCTTGAGCCCAGGAGTTTGAGGTTGCTGTGAGCTAGGCTGACGCCACGGCACTCACTCTAGCCTGGGCAACAAAGCGAGACTCTGTCTCAAAAAAAAAAAAAAAAAAAATTTTAAAAAGAGAAAGAAGACTGACAGATATGCAGGACACAAACTTCCAAGATTAATATTCCAAAACAAAACAAAGCTGTAAACAATTTTTTTAGGAATGTTGCACCAGTAAGAACAGGAAAGTCTCATATTTTCTGTGTTCTTTTGTCCCACCCTTTGTTTAGCATAATTTAATTTTAAAAAATTTATCTTAATTTTTATATAAAAATTTAATAATTTTTAACATTATATTTTATTTCCTTTATCAATTTTTTAATATTTTCAATTATGTTGGGGATTACAAGATGAATTCTTAAATTATAATAGTCTACTATATTCAGTATGGTACTGCTTCACAATTCACACCTCAATGGGATCATTTAATATTGGTCTTGTGTTACAGCCCAGTTTTCCAGTGGTGTTAGTTATATTAATCATTAACATTTGTGTATCTCAAATTGAGGTGTGAGAACTTAATAAAAATTCACTACTAACTTTGATAGGACAAATAGAAAACAAATAGCAACATGGTAGATTTAAATATAAACACAAATAATTACATTATATATAAATGAATTGCTGACTCTAATTAAAAGGCAGTGATTATCATAATGGCATTTTAGCCTTTATAAGTTTCTTATAATAAATGCACTTTAAATATAAAGGCAAAGTCAAATTGAAACTAAAATAATGGGAATACATATATATATATATATATACACACCATGATGTGCAAACACTAAAAATAAGAAAGCTATTATGATCATATCAACATAAGAAAAAGTAAATTTCAAGACAAAATGTATTAGTAGAGAGAAAGTAGTTCAGGATGATAAAAGGTTCAATGAAAAAGGAAGATATAAAAAATATACCTGATCAAAGAGTTTAAAAATACATAAATCAAAAACTCCAGAATGAAAAAGAAAAAATATATAAATTCACAATCATAAGTACAGATTTTAATAACCTTGCCTTAGCAATTAATAGGATAACTAGGAAAAAATCAGTAACACCAGAGAAGATCTGAATAACTCTGTCAATCAGCCAAATTGATCTCCTTAATGTTTACAGAATACTAAACCCAACAACTATGAAATATAAATTATTTTTTTAGTACACATGGAAAGTTTATTAAAAAGAAAATATATGCTGGGTCTGCATAAATCTCAATAAATTAAAAAAATTGAATTTTGATAAAGTACATTATCTGACAACAATGAAATTAAATAAAAAATTGGCATTGATAAAATATTCAGAAAATCTATAAATAATTATAAATTAAGCACACATTTCTAAATATTTTATGGATTCAAGAAAAAATTACTTTGAAAATTAGAAAATATTTTAAAGCAATGAAAATTAAAAGACAACATATCAAAATTTGTAGAATGCAAACAAAGTGGTGCTTAGACAGAAATGTATAACTCTAAATGCCATTAGTAAAAGTAAAAATTTAAGATCTATTATCTAAACTTTCACCCTAAGTTTGAAAAGAGGAACAAGTTAAAAGTGATAGAGAAAGAAGAAAATATTTATACAAGAGCAGATATAAATGAAATACAAAACAAGCAATAGAATAAAAGCTTCTTCAGAGCCAAGGAAACTATCATCAGAGTGAATAGACAGCCTACAGAATGGGAGAAAATATTGGCATGCTACACAGCCAATAAAGTGCTGATAACTAGAACCTATATAGAACTAGGAAAATCAGCAAGAAAAAAAATCAAATAACCCCATTAAATAGTGCAGAAAGGACCTGAACCAAACTTTTCAAAAGAAGACAGACTAATGTCCAAAAACATATGAAAAGTGTTCAACGTCTCTAATCATCAGGGAACTGCAAATCAAAGCCACAATGAGATATCACCTAACTCTAGTGAGAATGGTTTTTATGAAAAAGTCCAAAAACAACAAATGTTGGCATGGATGCAAAGAGATTGGAACACTCATACATTGCTGGTGGGATGATAGCAAACTAGTACAACCTCTGTGGAAAGTAGTATGGAAATACCTCAGAGAACTAAAAGTAGAATTACCATTTGATCTAGCAATCCCTCTACTGGGTATTTAGCCAAAGGAAAAAAAGACAGTCTATAAAAAGGACACCTGCACTCAAATGTTCATAGCAGCATAATTCACAATTGCAAAGATGTGGAAATGACTCAAGTGCCCATCAGTACATGAGTGGATTAATAAAATGTGCTTTATCTATACCATGGAGTACTACTCAGCCATAAAAAATGGTGAACTACCCCTTGTGTTATCCTGGATGGAGTTGGGGCCCGTTCTTCTAAGTGAAATATTATAAGAATGGAAAAAAAAAAACCCACATATACTCACCATGAAAGTGGTACTAATCGCTCAATACTTACGTGCACATATGGAAATAACGTTCATTGAGTCTGAGCAGAATGGAGGGGAGAGGAGACGATCAGTAAATTCACACCTAATGGGTGTGGTGAGCATTGTCTGGGGATTGGACACACTTGTACTTCTCACTCAGGCAATACAAAGCCAATATATGTAACCAAAGAGTTTGTACTCCCATAATATTCTGAAATTAAAAAAAAAGAAAAGAAAAAGGGAAATTTAACAAAGCCAAAAGTTGCTTCTTTGAATAATCTTAATTAAAAGGATAAAGCCTCAGCAAATTGAGCTGGATTAAAAATAAAAGTAAAACACAGATGACCTATATTGGCAATGAAAGACAGAAATATTCTTATAATATCAAATAGTAAAAGGATAATAAGAGCCAATTATGAGCAATTGGTAAATTTGTTCAAAAAGGCAACTTAATACTGAAGAAGAAATAACATTTAACTAGTCCAATTGCTGTTAAAGAAATTGAGTTTATAATACAAATATCAAAAAGAGATTCCAGGCCCAAATGAATTTACATGTGAATTTTATCAACTGCATAAGGGAAAAATAATACCAATTTTAGATAGTTTTCAAAATAGAAGAGAACGAAACAGTAGAAGAGGATTGAAATTAATTTTAAATGGATAATAAACCTAACATAAATTTTAATCTGTAAATATCCTAAGAAAAAACTACAGAAAATCATCATTACTTTGTGTTAGACAAAGATTCCTTAGCTCAAACATAATAGCAAAGAATGATAAATTGAATTTCATCAAAATTTAAAAATTCTACTCTTTAAAACTACTTTAAGAAAATGAAAATATAAGCCTTAAACTGGGATAAACTATCTTTCATAAACACACACACACATATAAATTTGTATCTAGCCTACATAAAACACCTTTATAACTCAATAAGGAGAGACAGACTGATTTTAAAAAACCTTGAATGTTTACAAAACAAAATACATCATTGGCAGTGTTAAATCGTACAACCACTTTGGTAATCTCTTACAGAGTTAAACATATGCTTCAGCAATTCTTTTCCTAGTTATTTATTTCTGAGAAATGAAAGCACATGTGTTCAAGAAGTTATACACAATTGTTTAGAGCAACCATAGTTATAATAGATGAAAATTGGAAACCCCCACATGTTCACCAACAGATGTACTGAAAAACAAGTTATGGTGTATTCATATAACTGAATGGTTATAAGAATACAAATGAGTAAATTTCCAATATACACAACAGAATGAGTAAACCTGAAAGAAAAATATATATATACTGTAGAGTTTATTTATATACAATTATAGAATAGGCAACATTTATATCGAGTCAATTAAGTAAAGGGGAAGATGCTATTAACTGCAAAGGGACATGAGGGAGCATTCTGGGATAATGAAACCTTCTATATCTTGGTTGGTATAGGGCTAGGTGAGTTCTTTGTCAAATCCATCTAATTATACAATTAAACTTTGTAATTTTTATTATATATACTATATGTAATATATCATCTTCACATAACTATTGTATATTAAATTTTACCTATATTATATGTAAAATATTTATTTTATTTTTTTCCTTTTATTTTATCATATTATGGGAGTACAAATATTGTTAGGGTTATATATATTGCCCCTGCCATTCCTCCCCGTGCCCCCCTGCCATGCCAAAACATCAAGCATGTCCAACCCCCAGGTGGTGCGCACCGCACCTATTATGTAAGTATATATCTTTCCCCTCCTCCCCCTCCCATCTGCCCACCACCCGATAAAAGTTTTTTTTTTCTTTTTTGACATTTTGGTTACATTGTGTATCTTTGCCTCTCCCTAAGAAGAGTTAGAGGTATTCCCTCCCCCCCCCCCACAATGCTCACCACAACCCTAAGATGTGTATCTCCTCCCTTCCAATTCCTGGTGAGCATTGCCACCATTTGAGCACATAGTTTTAATCAGTCAGTATCAATTTGATGGCGAGTAGATGTGGAGCGCATTTCTTGATCTTACGTCGTGTCACTTTGGATAACGGGTTTAAGCTTAATCCAGGATAGCACAAATGGTGCTAGCTCACTGTCATTTCTTAGAATTGAGTAATACTCCATTGTGAGCATATGCCAAATTTTAATTATCCACTCATGAATTGACAGGCACTTGGGTCGTTTCCATGATCTTGTAATAGTGACTTGTGCTGCCATAAACATTTGGGTGCAGATGTCTTTATAATAGAATGTCTTATGCTCTTTTGGGTAGATGCCCGATAATGCTATTGATGTGTTGAATGGTATTTCTATTTCTAGCTGTTTTAGGTATCTCCAATTCTTTTCCACAGAGGTTGCACTAATTTGCAGTCCCACCAGCAGTGTTAAGAGTATTCCTATCTCTCCACATTCTCGCCAGCATTTGTTGTTTTGGGATTTCTTGATAGAAGCCATTCTTACTGGGATTAGATGGTATCTTATTGTGATTTTGATTTGCATTTCTCTGATAATTAGAGATGTTGAGCATATTTTTTATATGTTTGCAGCCCATTATTCTGTCTTCTTTGGAGAAGTTTCTGTTCATTTCCGTTGCCCATTTCTTGATGGGGTTGTTTGATTTTTTTCCTGTTAATTCTTTTACGTTCTAGAAAGATTCTTGTTGTTAGATCTTTATCAGAAGTGTAGAGAGCAAATATTTTGTCCTACTCTATGGTTGTCTATTTGCTCTAATGATGGTTTCCTTATATTCTGTTCACATAAAATATTTTTGAATGGAAAAGAGTATTTGCATAAAGTGAATTAAATTTTATCTTCATGAATTAGAGTGAAACTACTAAAGGTGAACCATAGAAAATATTATCAGCATCAATTTCTAAGTAACAAATAGTATGAAAAAGAATAAAATACTTAGGAATAAACTTAACTAAAGAGGTGAAAGATTTGTATACTAAAAACTGTAAAACATTGCTGAGAGAAATTAAATAAGACACAAATGAATGAGGCAGTATCTCATGTTCATGGACTAGAATACTTAATATTTTTGAAATGCTTTTACTACTCAAAGTGATCTATAGATTCAATGCAGTTACTATCAAAATTTTAATGGCAATTTTTATAGAACTATAAAAAAAATCCTTAAAATTCATTTGCAACCACAAAGGACCCTGAACAGGCAAAACAATCTTGAGAAATTAGTAAAAGCTAAAGACCGTATACATTCTGATTTAAAAACCTATTACACAGCTATAATAACCCAAACAGTATGTTATTGACATAAAGATAGACATATACAGCATTGGAACAGAATAGAGAACCCAGAAATAAAACTCTGCATCTATAGTCAATTGATATTCAGTAAGGGTGCCAAGACTACACAATGTGGAAAGTATAGTTTCTGCAACAAATAATGTGGGGAAATTAGATAATCACATGCAAAAAAATGAAATTGGACACTTATTTTGCACCAACATATAAAAATAAACTGAAAGGCAGTTAAAAATTTAACCATAAAACCTAAAACTTTAAAACTCCTAGAAGAAAATATAGTGGAAAGGTTTCTTGACATTGGTTTTGGTGATGATTTCTAGGATACAACACCAAAAACACAGACAGCAAACACAAAAACAGACAAGTGGGCCCATACCAAACTAAAATGTTTCCACACAGCAAAGGAAATAATTGACAGAGTGAAAAAGTAACCTACAGAATGGGAGAAAATATTAATATTTGCAAACCATATATTTGGTGAGGAGTTAATCTTCAAAATACATAAAGAACTCTTACAACTCAGTGGCAAAAAAAAAAAAAAAAAAAAAAATCCAACCCTATTCAAAAAATGAGCAAAAGGCTTGAACAGTTTTCCAAAGAAGATATTCAAATGTCCAACAGGTATATGAAAACTTATTTCACATTATTAATCATCAGGAAAATGCAAAGAAAAACCACAATGGGGTCTCACCTCATATCTGTTCCAATGGCCATTATAAAATAAAACAACAAACAAATAAATAAACAAAAAAACAAGAAAAGCCAGAATATAACAAGGATTGACAAGGATATCAAGAAATTGTAATGCTTTTGTACTGTGGTGGGAACATAAAATACTGCCAGTATAGCTGCTATACAAAACAATATAGAGTGTCCTCAAAAAGTTAAAAATGGAACTACCATATTATCTAGCAATTTCATTTCTGGGTATTTATTGAAAAAAATTGAAAACAGTATCTCAAAGAGATATTTGCACTCCCATGTTCACTGCAGCATAAGTAACAATTGCTAAGATATGGGAACAATTTAAATGTCCATGAATGTACAAATGAATAAAGAAAATAGGGTATATACATACAATGGAATAATATTCAGCCATAAAAAGAGGAAATCCTTTTGTATGTTACAACATGAATGAACTTTTCTGATGCTAAGTAAAATAAGCTTGTCACAGAAGGACAAATACTGCATGAATCCACTGACATAAGGTGACTAAAGGAGTGTAAATCATAGAAGCTGAAAGTGGAATGGTATTTTCCAGTTGCTGGAAAGAGGGGAAAATAGCTATACAGTTTCAGTCATGCAAGATGAAACGTTCTAGAGATCTGCTATACAATATTGCATTTATAGTTAACAATACTGTTCTGTACACTTAAAAATTTGTTAAAAGAGTAGATCTCATGTGTTTTTTACAAAAATAAAAAAAAATCAGAGGTGCTAAAATAATTAAAATCAGATAATTTTTGAAATGTATGCATTTTGTTCATTTAATGAAAAACTGATTTATATAGAATTCGTATTTTTAAAGAATATTTTCAAAAATAATTTTTCTAAAGAAATAAGAACTTAAGTGCATTAAAAACAAAAGTTTTAAGCTTATCTGATTATCATAACTTTAAAAAATAATATAGTAGAATAGATATTATTATATTTTCACATATTTTAATCACTTACTCAGCTATAACTGACTTGTATCCCATGTTCCTGACATTTCTTAGAAGAAAATACTATTTTAAAATATCAATGGTCATTTTTTTTTTCATAAATTTGCCTGAAATTTTCTTCAAAGGCACGCACACACACACACACACACACACAATCACTTTTGTAACTGTTGATATTTATAAGTTTGAATGTCCTTGATACCTTCAACTGATTTTTCTCTGTAGATCGCAACATTTTTAATTAAATAGTCTCTGGACAAGCACTGAGTCCACAGATAAAACCAAGGAAAAGTCTTTTAAGTGGAAGATATCTTTAATTTCAATTTTTTTCATATAGAAACCTATATCTCTGCAATACTTTTGTTTCTCTATTTTGCCTGACTTAAAATTACCTCTCCTCAAAAATCTTTTAATAAGAAAAAACTCAAGTAAATTTTCTTTATTGGGGTGATCTGAAATGTTTTCTAAAATTGGGCACTACAAAATAATTGGCTTTCTGAATTTTATTCCATTCCAGAACAAAATGTAAATTTGTCTAACTAAATATTGGAGCTTCATTAAAATATTCTTCTTGCAAGTCAAAATGTTCAAACCACAGTGATATTTTTTCAGAATTACCTAGTAACACCTTTTGAGCTCCTACTGTTTCATTTATTAAATTTCTATTTGCTTTGTAGGGATATATTTAAATGATTTCATATTTGCAAGCTTTCCTTCAGTAATTGCAATTTGCTAAAACTTGAAAAGCTGAAGGAGTTTGGACATTTTATTTATTCATTATAGATTTCCAAGTGATTTTTTTAAAAAAAACACACAAACAAAATTTTTATAATATTCAAAACATAGATGACAGTGGTACGGTATTTAATTTTGTGACATTTATAAATCAGTTTTTCAAAGCTTCAGTCATTTTTAAATATCAGATTTGAGGCAGGTGGTAAAGAGAGAAATGATTTGAAATGTTCTGGTAATAGAATCAACAAATTAGAATCATTATTTCTCATTGCATGCACAAAAATACTTAGGATCAAAAATAAGTGAAATTAGTTAAGGACAACAGTGATTTGATCTGAATTAAAAATCAAGATTCAGGGAGTGATACGCAATACCACTTTTATAGCTTCTTTTGAAATTACTGTAAATTACTGACTTTTAAGATAAATACTGACTTTTTTCAGTGAATTGGGGTCTCCTTGTTATTATGTGGTAAGAAATACCACTATATACTCTGTTTAATGTTATTAACTCACTTAAAAATAAAAAAATATATGAAGTCATTACTTCTAAAAGTGATTAAAATATTAAAACTTTTTAAAAATCACTAGAATTTCTATTGTTTTTCGGTTGTGGTGCTATAGCTTGTATCAGACATCCTGTGAACATCAAGAAAATATGCATAACATTATTATAAATTAAATTTTGTTTGAGAGTCACCAAGGCATCAAGATCTTGAGGGGTCAAGGTTCCAAAGCAAAGTGTAGGAGTGATCTTGACATTCAGAGTCATTATTTCTCTTGAGATATTTGCCTAACTTTAAACAATTACAATCTAAAGACTAAAAGTCAACTGTTGAATGAACTTAGTACCAGGAGGTTTAAGTGACAGAAAAGCCATGGAGAAATTAGAGATCTGGATTCTGAACGGTGAGTCATTTTACAGGGATATGGAATTGCTATTTTAGAATTGAGCCATCACAGAGAAAGAGAATTTATAAAGACCCTAGCTTTTCAATTGGAACAGGTAGGGCTAACTAGAAATAGATTTGCCATTACAAAGTCTGAAGACCTGTCACAAACACCTCAGTCTCAAACTGGTTTGGTGTGAGATGTTCCAAGTGTAACCACCTAAATTAACAAAATAATTATCTACAGTAAAATAGAATATCATGGAGATTCTCAAAATATTCCTACAAAGTTTCAAACACTATACCCAGCATTCAATTAAAACCTAGCATACAAAAAAAGAGAGACTAAATACATAAATAGAAAATAGAGAAAATAGGAAAATATCTAAGGAGATACAGATATTGTTATTAATCAAACATGGAATTTAAATCAATATGATTAAGAAATGGGAATCAGGACATAATTCTAGCAGAAAATTTGAATGTTGAAAAAGAAGGTCAAATATGAACTATAGAACCGACAAATATAATAATTGGAATGAAAAACTCAATTGTTAAGTTTAACATCAGATTTAACAATTGAAGAAGTGATTAGAGAACTGGAATATAGATCAGTAGAAAATGTAGAGTCACAGTAAAAAGAAAAAAATAGATGTAACATATAGAATAAAGCATTGAGATACAGGGAACACATTTAAAATGACTAGCATATGTGTAATTGGCAGCCAACAGGGGAGATAAGAACAAGGCAGAAGCAATATTTAAAGGTTGAGAACTAAGAATTTTTACAATTGACCGAAAATACCAGGCTACAAACTCAAGAAGTTCTATAAACTCCCAACAGAGTAAACATTAAAAAAAAAAAAAAAAAGACTATGTCTAGACACATAGCAAATCTGGTAAAAAACAAACATAAAAAGAAAATCCTAAAAGCAGCAAGAAAAAAAAAGGAGACACATTTCCTTCAAAAAAGTGACTATTAGAGACAATTGAGTTTTCATCTAAAACAATGGAAGCAAATTAGTACCTTTCTAGAATTCTATAAAAATGTCCAGCAAAAAATGTCCTTCAAAGATGAAAAACAAATAAAGACCTTTTCAAATATAAAATAAGGTACTGTGTCAACAGCATAACTTCACTGACATAAATAACAAAAGAACATCGTTAAGGAGAAGAAAAAATGATCCCAGATTAACTAGGGAGCTTAAGCAATATTAATGTGAATAAAGACATTGAATATTGTATAATTAAAAGTAATGGTCCAGCAGCTTATAAAATATAGATGACTAAAATATATTGCGCAAAATATAAAGAAAATAACATGACTTTAAGTGCCTTAAAGTTCTTGCATTGCCCAGAAAGTAGTAAATATGATTATGTTAGAACAAAATAATTCATCATTATGGATGCATATGTTGTAATGTCTTTAGAGTATTCTCTAGAAGAACAGTAAAAGAATCTACAGCTAACAAATTAACAAAAGGTAAAATGAAGTAATAAACTACTTGATTTACTTGAAATCCAAATGTACTAGGTTATTATTGCTGCTCTAACAAATTACCACACATGTAGTAGTCTAAAAAAATAAAAATTTACTATCCTATTGTTCTGAAGGTCAGAAGTCCTAAATGAGTCTCACTAAGCTAAAAATCAATGTGTCAGGAGCATTTAATTTTTTCTGGAGGATCTAGAGGTAAATCTGTTTCTTACCTTTTCCAGTGTCTATAGGCCGGCTATGTTCCTTGTCATATATCTTCTTTCCACCTTTAAAACTTCTTTCCACCTTTAAAAAATAGTTGGTCTACCAGGGGTCCTCAAGCTTTTTAAACAGGGGGCCAGTTCACTGTCCCTGAGATCACTGGAGGGCTGTTGGAAAGTGCGGCGCACATTCCACACATGCACACTGTGGGCCCGGGGCCAGTCGGCTGCTAAGCAGGACAGACAGCAGTGGCAAAAACACTCGGTGGGCCAGATAAATGTCCTCGGTGGGCCGCATATGGCCCCTGGGCCATAGTTTGAGGACACCAGCTAGTCTTTCTTTAATGGTGTTACTCTGCTCACATATATGGTATGACTCTGCTTCTACCATCACATCTCTGATTTTCCTGCCTTCCTTTTTCACTTGTAAGGATCCTCATGATCACATTAGGCCCACATGATAATCCAGGATAATCTCTGTATTTTAAGATTCTTGATTTAACCCATTTTCAAATTCTCTTTTGCCATGAAAGGTAACATCTTCACAAATTTCAGGAATTAGGTGGATTCTTGCGAGGGGGGTTATTCTGCTTTGTACATAAGAAATGGGAGAATAGGAAAGCTAGAATATATAATGGATGATGGATAAATAAAAATGAAATGGTGAGGTTTGGGTTTAAACCAAAAACACTAAAAATTATGTGAAATGTAAATGGAATTAATACTCAAACAAAAAGACAAAAGATTTTCAGAATGGCTATTTAGACATTGCATGCTGCTTAAATGATACACTTATTAAATAAATACATAAATTTTAAAGTTAAGAAAATCAGACAAAATTCATCTTAAACAAGAGGCATGAATATTGATGATAGGGGTCATTTTATAACATCCAAAAAGTCAATCTACCAGCAAGTTGTAATGTTACTAAAAATTAACTTAAAATAAATTAAGCTGCTTCTTTTTCTACTTATAATGGACTAGCTAGCACGAGAATACTGAAAGAAACTACAAAAACCAGGAAACATATGTGTATGGAAAACAGTCATAGAAATTACTAGAAAGCAACCAAGGCAAGAATTGAGGGTCTATGATAGTTGAACTAAAAGCACTCTGATGTAAGCCTCAAATTCACCTTGCTTAAAAAAAAATAGGGCCATTGTTTTAAGTTTCCAACATGCAGAATAAAGTCCAAATGAAGAGACAGTTCTATTGGGATGAGTAGAGAGACACTGGTGTTGATATCTACTGAAACAGCTAAAAGTTTAGGAGTAAATATTGAAAAGAGGCAGTTTAGTAAATGGAGCTTAAAATTCATATGCAACTCTCCTCTGAAAACATTGATTTATTCCTAAATTAAATGTGCACAGAGCAAAATTACAGTAATTCCAGCTAGAAACTATGACTGGAAGACTAAAGAACCAAGGAGCAAGTTTAGCAGCTGCACAATGCTTGAGAAGAAGACTATGCAGTACATACCCTACCATGGTGAGAAGAGGCTTAGTACAACCTCTGGGTTTTTCACTGAGGACCACACTGTGGGAATGAATGGAAGCAAACAAATATATACTATCCCCCAAAAAGGTGAAATCCAATATTTAAGAAAATCAAGTATATATCTGGCATTCTAAGAACTTTTGAGAATAGAAATTATCCCTTTTTGGAAGAAGATAATATTATTATCCAGGATTTTCATAGTTAATATCTATTATTAAATATAAAAAATTTGAAGACTGGCAAAAAATATAGTATCAAATGAATAAAAATCAAAACAAAAAAATGATGAAAGAGAACCACGTGGGACTTAATTCTTGTTTATCAAAAAAAAGAAATTTAAGTTATAATCATCCCTTAGTGTCCACAGAGTGTTCCAGGAACCATATCAAAATGTGAAGATGCTCAATCCTGATTTAAAATGGCTTCATATTTGCATATAACCTTCATACATCCTCCTGTATACTTTAACTCATGCCTAGATTACTTATAATGTCTAATATAATGTAAATACTATGTGAATAATTGGTATATCGTATTGTTTTAAAATTTGTACTATTTTTATTATTGTATTATTTTTAATTGGTCTTTTTCTAATATTTTTGATCCACAGATGATTGAATTTACAGATATAGAGCACAGAGATCTGGAGAGCCAACAATAAATCATTGTTTTATAAAATTTTTTTCGTTGAAAAATGAAAAATACAAAACAAATGTCAAACTGAGAGGGATGCTGGCATACACAGTGCAAATCAAGAATTATGATTTCTTCAAAAAGAAGGATGGCTGCCATAAGTGAAGGCTGAATTATCAAGGAGGAACAATAGGAACAATAGCAAATAGAGCCTTAGGTTATTTCCCATAGTGGAACTATTCTGTGGGGATAGAGTGAAGACTCACAGTCCTTGGATAGATATGACAATTAGGGAACTATGAGCTGGTGGTCTGAAGATTTGAGAGCACAATAAAATGATGAAAGCACTGAATAGGAGTGTGACTTACAGATGAATCAAAAGAAAATGGTTGTTGAAATAAATGTATGGACATAGACATTTATCACAAGTTTATTGAGTGGAGATAAAAGAGCAAATTTTGACAATTTTTGAAAGTGATAGATCAAGAAGCATCATCTGTCACTCCAGTTGGAATCTGAATCATGAAAGAGAAAGAGATTTCACTAGTGATAGATGGAGATGGGGATATATATATATCCCCATATATGTATATATATATGTATATATATATATATATATATATATATATATAGAGAGAGAGAGAGAGAGAGAGAGAGAGAGAGAGAGAGAGAATAACAGATTATTAAATACTTGAAACTACATTATTCAATTTATGTTTTCAAGGCTTCTTCGGAAAAAGCTTTATGCCTTTTTGCCACACTAGGCATAGAAGACCATATTGGGTGCAACAAGAAAGCAAAACATGACATATTCATTTAATAAGTTTCTCAAGTGATAGAAGATAGTTTTCATTATTAAAATCACTATTGAAAAATATTTGTGTTATTTTATTCAATTTTACCTTAATACACAAAAATGTATCTAAAATTTTCCATCTTTTTTTGCTGTTGTTGTTTCCAAACAACAAGAAAATTTAACTTTCTAGTATTAAGGAAAAAGTATATATCTTCTGCATTCTGATCATCATGTTTGGTCTGCAAATTTTTACTGAGAGATATGTGGGGGGAAAGAAGGGAAATAGTCATAAGGTAAAGAATAATTCTTTGAGGTAATAATCATTGAATAGTAAGATTTTAGCTGATTTTTATTTTACCATTTTCTTAAATTTTCTAAAATCCCTACAATTACCATGTGTTGTTTTTGTGATGAGAAACGTTACAATGAAATAGTATATCTTTCATTCTTTTTTTTGCCATTTTTAAGTAGTTCAGCTTTAATTTATTTGAAAAGTTAAGGCCCCATCAACAAGACATGTCAACAGTGGTGGATTTGTACACATGCAGCACAGAGGCTTTCGGTGGTATTTACTGCTTCATGATAACCATTGAGTATAAATGGAAAGACGAATACAGCACAATTTTAAAATCATATAAAGTTACATCTTGAGATTAACAAAAAAAAAGTTTAAAGATTTTTGATCAATCCATAAATTTGATATACCCAGAAGACATACCTCCTTTTGAGAACATATTTTTTCATACACTGCACAGCTTTTGGTGATATGAGGTTGAAGAAGGTAGGGGACAACTGCCAGCAAGTCAGATTATCTGAACCAACTCTAGCTGTTAGAGACAACTATTCCTCATATCCTAAAGAGGTCACACAGTAATTTCTTATTGCATTACATCACATTTCAAGGAATGCAAATATGCTAACTAAAAAACAATAGAATATTCTGTGGAACACAGCAAAATTTGCTGCCAGTTTTCTGAAAAGAGAAGAGTACTGAGATGTTAAGCATAGAATACATCTCAATAAATAGTTATAATGATATATATGTTTATAACTTTTGTGATAAAATTAAAATAATACTTTATTTGTAGGGGAGACTTTTAAGATTTTCATTCATCCTGATACTATATAAGGAGTTGAGGGGCTGGAATAGGAAAGGGAAGATCTGATGTTGTGAATAGAGGGGTGGTGGAAGTAGGCTTTGAAGAGAGGTATATCAAGTGTTCAAGGGACCTGAAGGGAAGACTGAAAGTGGGTAGAAGGAGGATGGGGATACAGAGGTCAAAGGAGGAATTTAGGTGGGGAAGGGGAAGGGAGAGGTCTTAGATGAGTCAGTTTGGGGAGATATTAAATTTCCAAAGAAACTTCCATATTATCATTAGTAAAATCACGTCAACAAGAAAGGAAGTAGATAGAATTAGTGCCATAGTGGTGGTGTAGGACATAGTAAGCAAAGGTTTGAGAAGGGGGTTGTCAGTTGACTGAGATGCTCCCAGTTTTTAACGAGTGATACCTCACAAACAAAATCAACTGGGTCTCTAAACCAGCTTCAGAGAGTATACTCAGAAACTCTTAAGTCTGTCCTTACCATGCTTCAGTGAACTATCATCCAGAACACTGGATTGGATCAAAACCGAGATTCACCAATGGATCCCCAGTCAGTCAGGAATGAAGACATAGCCTTCAAAGATGTGCACATGAAGCCCTGGATGAGAGGTCCAGGGTCCAACGATGAATGTAATTCTGTCTGAGTCATGGGAACCATATTATTAAAGAAAAAAGTTATCCTCACACTTCTTAAATTGGTAAGGAACACTTGATTTAAGACAATTGCAATAGTGATCTTACAGTAGGGGAGAGATTGGGCTTTCCACTGAATACAACAATGACAATTATGGATTTATGCTCAAAAAGCAGGATGTGGGTGTTAGTAGAAAATTACTAAGAGAAGACATCAAGGGTATGAGGATTCTTGCTAATGACAAGCCAAGGACTTAGACATCAAAGATGAAGTGTAATGGACTTGATCAGAATATCAGGGTGATCAGATATCAAGGCTTGGATGATTCCCACTAAACTGACTTAGAAGGATTCTTTGCTACAACTTGGAGATGGAGACCAAGGACAAGATGGAGGCCAAGGTTGAGGTCTTGCTGAGAAGAGGACTATGGCAAGCTTGACTAATGTTTGGTCAAGGACAGAGTCTTTGTGAAACTCAATAAATGATTGGTGATTGGATTAATAGATGAATAAAAGAAAAACTTCTAGAAAACATTATTCAATAACTCCTTTAGCCTGTTGGAAAGGGGGAAAAAAAGGAAAATAAAACAAAACAAAAACCTTATTCAAAACTGATTTGTTGGCATGAAATGTTCATATTATGTTTTCAAAAAATAATTATTAAAGCAAATATGAAATGTCACCCACACATTTTCTGTCAAGAAAAAATTCCTGTCAGAGTAGCACGAAATACTGCTATTAGAGAGGAAACACCTCTGTCTGAGCACAGTGAAATTAGGGATCGCAGTCATGGGAACTTAAAAGGCATATTTTAAAAATCAAATTAACATAAAAAATTCAAAAATAATTAGTAACAACTACTCATAAATTATAACGTGTCATTCAGAATTTTAAATTTTAACTACATTCTAATTAGAGGTATAATCTCATGCCCAATAAAAGAGGTTTTACTCATTTCCCTTCTTTGAATTTGTTGCTTTTCCACAGCCTCTTTTTTATCTCAATGAAAGAAAGAGAGAGAAAGAGGGAGAAAGAAAGGGAGGGAAGGAGAAAGAGAGGGAGGGATGGAGGAAGGAAGGAAGGAAGGGAGGAAGGAAGGCAGGCAGGCAGGCAGGCAGGCTGAACCTCTTTCAAAAGTCAAAAGACAAGGAAACTTCTTTTTTAAAGTATTAAACTTTATCATTCATCTTCAGCTTGTGACTTTTCTCTGGCAACCCTAATACAGGAATATAATTATGTTAATGACCTACTGGAAGCATCTGATTAGAGTTGCCATTCTAATTATTTGTTTCCAGAATCACTCCTTTAATTCATTCATGACTTTTTTTAAACAGCACTTATTGTTCATTTAAACCTACTGGTTCTTGCCCAGTCAATCTGTTCTTTTGTGGCTTCCAGGTTCTTCAGTTCAACACTGTCATGTACAGGGCATTCTGAAACTGCTCGTGCAGCTGGCAGTGGGATGATACACCAGCAGAAATCCCCATGCAGGTTACTTTCAGGTTGCACTTTCTCAGATATCTAAAGGTGGATTTGAAAAGGAAAGAGCCTAATCTTGGAGCTTTATATTCAAAAGCCTTTTAGAAATAAATGTTCCTACTTCCAGTGTCCTTAGCACTACATTTGTAATGTAAGGGAAGTATGATGTGTATTTAATAGCTCAAAAAGCACTTAAGGGAAGCCATTCATGTGGGAAAAAAATGGCTTATTTACAGTTCTAGACTCAACAAAGAAAATAATAATAATAACAATAATAAAAGCTAGGAACATACATTAAACTTCAGAATTAAGGAAAAATAAGAACCTATCTACAAAATTATCAGGAAGAGTGACGGGGAAATAAGGAAAACAGAAGCAAAACTTTGACGTCATGAAAATGCAGGATATCAAGGAGTGAAAAGCAAATGCCCTGAATTGATGATGTGAGGATATTGACAACACCAGACATCTGAATGCACGTCTTTCCTGCGATCCAGCCATCATCCTCACCCAGTAGTTAATGAGCGGACGTTGTGCACTAGCATGATGCTTACATTGGATGGCCATGGATCAGAAAGGGTGCTTAAAAGAAAACAAAGATTATGTGGGGAGGATGTTAAATAAGGATAATGGGATTCAGAAGTATCCTTGTTTAATGGTAGTTAGATTGGATGGACAGAGGCTCCATAAGATAAGACGTGAGGTGGGCTTCAGAGGAAGAAGAACCGTGACTTGGTGGAGAGAACCCTGGAATTTGATGATAATCCTGAAGATCCTAAGTCACAGGCGTTCAGTGATGAATCTGAATACGCAATGTGTTAACTGACCCTTAGTGTTTGTATTCATTTTATGCACCTTCCCACAGAACTGAAGATATACAGACAAAAATCTTGTGCTAGGTATCAAGTAACAAGGTTCTGAGACATTTTATATATTTACCTGGAGATGCCTTGAATTCAAACGAGGATCTATTAATGCTTGTTTTTGCAAATATAACCAAAAAATCATGTTATTTAGAAAAATCGATAACATACTTGTGACACTTTCTCATAAATACTAGATGAATTGATCTACCCATTTAATAATTCAACAAATAGACTGAGCTTCTCTTCATTTCCAGGAACTGTGACATGGTGCCATAGTTGATGCCAAGCCACAACATTTGTAATGCTGTCATTGTAAGGGGAATGATAAATTCATGAGCAATTAAATTCAATATGAACAGTGCTGTAACAATGGAACAATGATGTTCTTTAGAAGCTCAGAAAATGGAGCGAAATATTCTTAATTGTGGTATTTATTTTCAACAGAATATCCATTTTAACAAAGAACCTTCTGACAAATTCTGACATATTCTGACAGACACCTTCTCTGCCTTTAATAAAGCTTCCCTTCTGGTGGGGAGAAACAGACAATGAACATTAAAGCAAATATATAAGATAATTCAGGTGACAAAGAATTGTTTCTCAAATATAATCCCCAAATTTGCAATTTATAAATAATCTTAGAGAATCCTCAAGTTTGTCATTTTTTATTATTGACATTTTGTATGATGGATTTATTTATCATTAAATCATTTTACCTATTAATGTGAAAAATATTGCATGCAAATAATGTGTGGAAAAATATAATAGTGCTATGGATGCTCATCTTAAATATTCTAAAGTAATCCCTTTATGATGATACAAATAAGCTCAGTGCTTTGGTTATGACCACTTTCTGTCAAAATAACAAAATCAATTTAGTCAATCTTCAACCCGAAGGGAAAAAGGTCAAATCTGTTATTGAATCTTAATTGATTTGAGGGCAAACTGAACTGACCAGTTAATTCTTTCAAAAAATCTTATGTAGTAGTTGTACATGGAACATTTACCCACTTTCTTAATATTTACTTCTCCTTTTCATAAGCAATCATTTTAAAATTTCTATTAAAATGAGTAAAGTTTAGTTTTAAGGAAACAAAAATAAATCTAAATAATGCATTTGTTTTTGTAACATTGAACCCAAACTCTTATAATCAAAATAATTATTATTTTTTCTATATGCCAAAGGGCTTAATTGCATATCTGTTATTCTAGCTTTCTACATTTGCATATTGCTTCTTAAGTTTTGTTTCAAAGAGGGGAAAAAACTATTAAATTTGTTTTTCAGTTTGATGATATAAAATATAGTACTGATCTAATACATATCTGTTTAAGAGACAAATAATGGAATATATTATTACAACTAAAAACTGAAAATCAAAGAAAACCATTTTTTCAACCCTCTCTATCAAGTGACATATGTCACTATATAAATAACTAATGATCAGGTAAATCTCTGCTTAGAATGCCTACTGACAGCAAATGAAATGTGAAGAAAATATTTTAACATACATGTTAAAAAAGCAACATAGTTGGGGCTAAAAAAATAATGTAGTAATAATGATCCAAACTGAACTTTGAAATATTAAAACAAATGTACCCACTTGAGGCAAATGTATGAACACTAGAAAGGATTTAGAAGAATTAAAAAAAAATGTGACACTTGACAAAACACTGGATCTTCAAGATGCCTTACAAGGGGCAACGGAATTAATTAGTAATCTAACATTGTTAAGGTCCCAAATGACAAACTTATCAGTAGAGGAAATAATTCTAGAAAGAATCTCAAAACCAAGTCAATAATGTCTGAGTCATTCAAATTGGCTTTGAATACCTCTTCACTTTTGTAAGTTAACTGGCTCCCCTACATGGTATAACATGAAGTAAAATTATTGGAAATACTCCACTGGGGGAATTGGAGTTCTGGCATACAGTTTTATTGAGACTTGTCTCATTTGGTCCATTATATTAAGAAAAAGCTCTCAATTCTGAGAAGGATATAACAACATAGGACCAAGGCAGGAACACGCCATCAGTGTCCAGGGAGATAATGAGAAGATGCCCTGGGTTTCATGCCCTGCCAGCAGGATTTCACAACAGAAAGGTAAAAGCACAGACTTCAAGTATCTGATAGGGTATATCTTGAGCACTAAGGGTAAATGTTATGATGGGGCTTGTAAAAAACGTAGTCAACAAGTCTAGGCATTTTTGTAATTGCTAAAGAAAAACCCTGGACATCTAGGAGAATCTCCATGTGTGGGTTGGTCCCACTCTTGGGAATTTTATTCGAGAACAAGTCTCTAAGGACAAGGAAATTAACTGAAAATAAAAACTAAGCACTTTTTTGTTTCACCTGAGAAGGCTTTTAAAACTGTATACTCATTGGCCCTATCCCAAATCCCTTGAATAGAAATTAATAGAGGTGAAGACTATGAATTTTTTAAATAAACACCCAAGTGGTTTCGATGCACTGAAGTGAAAACTTATCAAGGGAAGATCTGATAAACTTGATGGTTTAGTTGAATAAGACGTCATAATGAGAAACGAAAGAAAATCTACATATTAGAATTAGGGAGCTTAAAGCCGGAAATAGGATGAGACATAGGCATAGGAATTCTACATGTCAACCTTATAATAAAAATAGAGTTGCTGTATCATATCAAAAAATCATTTAAATTCAGGGTTCAGGATTCACATCTTCCTTGGAGACAAGCTTTCCACAGGAATGAATCTGTGTACAAGCCAAGCATAGAGGTCAGACTAACAGAGAGATTGTCTTGGCGCTAAAATAACATAACAGAAAAACAAACCCCAAAAAACCCATTCCCTGAAGTCTTAGTGTTAATAGCAACAAAACCACATATTAAGAATTGATTGGGGAATTAGAAAAAAAATTAAATGACTAAAAGTGAATTAGACAACATAGGCTATCTTCTGTAATAAGCAACACCCAAATCTCAGTGGCTTAACACGCTATAATATTTATTACACATCACAATCTAATCATCTTTTGAGAAACCATCATGGGTCTAGGATCCTGCCCCAATATCAACCAGAAGTCTGTATCACTGGGTGAGAAACAGGAAAATTCCTGCTAAAGATCAATCAGCCATAGACTAAAGGCAGTTTGTTGCTACAAAGAGGAGCTGCAGGAAAGATAAGGAAAAAATAAAGAGGGGGACAGAAGCACACTCAGTATGTCTAAGACCGAAGCTGTACCTCAACCACAGAGGACATTCTTACCTCCTCCAAAATCCCAGCACCAAGTAAGAAGCAATAGCAGCTGGGGGAGGGGCCACACCTTACAGAGAGACTCCGTTTGTGACACACATGAAGGATATACAGTATATAACTATATATTTTAGCATGAAAATATGACAAATAGATATTATTTTATTTTTTACTTTTCTGTTACATAAATGTTATTGATTAATCAAATAACATGATAGGAGCATTTCACAGTGGCAGCTAGTAAATCATAGTAAGAATAATGGAACAAATGATAGGTCTGAGAAAAAGATAAAAATATTTTTATAATGTTTCTATTCTCTGATATAGCAATTTATTTAAACTCTTTTTAAACCATTGGGTATTTAAATTGTGTAGGCAAGATTATGAGGCAATAATTGTTTTATAGGAACATATCTAAAGAGACTATTTTCTTCTATTTGAATAAAGTAAAAATGTAATTAAACATAAGAATTTTTTAAGGAACATAATTTAATTAAACAAATATGATGTATATTTAATAAAAACAGCAATGGTGTGTTTCTTTTATCCTAAAGAACAATGGGAAATATTTACTCTTTTTTTCCTTTTATGATAATACTTTCCCAATAAGACTACAGCCTTTAAAAAACTTGTTCTTTTATATAGTGGAAAAATTGAAATAATCATAAACTTTATTCTGATTTGTATCTCTGCTTTTATCAAGTCTGCATTACACTGATGCTTTCTGGGATGAATCCAATGTGATGGCATCAAGCCAAATATTCACTCAACGAAAGCATTTGAGAGTGGGCACTTCAGATTTTACCTACTAGCAATAGCAAGTTATTAGACACATGGAAATGAGTTTTAGCTCTTCAAAAATGGCCACCCACTTTACGTCTTCGAAGGTGTTTTGGTAGACCAGCTATTTGTCAATGAGGTATTTTGGATCTATAAGTTTATCATATAAACTGTCTATGTGTAAAATGCTAAATATTTTTAAATTCTATGAAGCACATTGGATATCATCATGTTAAATCTCTCTTTCTCGGGAAAATGGTTTTAAAACACAAAAGTAATTTGAAAATGTGAGAGCTGAATTCTAAAACAGTCACAGTTTTAGTAAAGACATGTGAAAGCTGTGCTTAACTTGGCTGCACTAACATGGTGACATGTTTTTGAGTTCCAAAGCAGTCTTACTTCCAAAAAAATTTGTCTTCTTTTTTCTTTGTAAGTTTTTATTGCAACCTAAACATAACATCAAACAACACAAGTATAGTCAGTTCATCCTTTTGTTGGTAACTTATGGTCTCTTTAAAGATCATAAATTTTGGAGAAATATAATATGAATTTCTGTTTTATAGTAATATTTTATTATCCTTATTAGTGCTATATTTCTTAATTAGAAGGCATTATTCTTGTCCTGCACTTTGAAAATGTGATTTCTTGGCAGGGCAATATTTTAACATATTGTCTATGGCAGACAATAATATTAATAATAACTGTTTTGTAAATATAGGTCTAAGGAGACTATCTCCTTCCATTTCAATGAAGTTAAAAAATCTCATTAACTGCTTCCAAACATTTTGAAGAAAAAAAACTAAACAAAAAATTTCATGAAAACCTCAAGATTGCAAATAAAAATTACACACTTTTTAGGAGTGTTATATACAAGGTGTGCAGAACATTTCGTAGTTAAGACCTTTCAGTTTTCTTTGATGAAGATGTTTATGGACTCAATTAAACCTGCCAAAATTTTCGTTTGTATTATCTTCACTATAAGGGACCACCACATCTGTTATCAAAATTTCTTCTTTTAGGGGAGGCATGGTGGCTCACGCCTGTAATTCTAGCACTCTGGGAGGCTGAGGTGGGAAGATTGCTCAAGGTCAAGAGTTCGAAACTTGCCTGAGCAACAGCGAGACCCTGTCTCTACTAAAAAGATAGAAAGAAATTAATTGGTCAACTAAAAATATATAGAAAAAATTAGCCGGGCATGGTGGCGCATGCCTGTAGTCCCAGCTATTCCGGAGGTTGAGGCAGGAGGATCCCTTGAGCCCAGGAGTTTGAGGTTGCTGTGAGCTAGGCTGATGCCACGGCACTCTAGCCTGGGCAACAGACTGAGACTCTGCCTAAAAAAAAAATTCTTCTTTTGTACTTTTACAGAATATTTTAGTTGCAATCTTTAAATCAGGAAATGTATGCTTATTGAGTTTAATGGAGCGATCAAAGGAACAGTGTGATAATGTATGTTTGATCGTGTGTTATGCCATAACAAATTCAGTAGCTATTTTAAACTGAGCATCAGTTGGGGGAGATGAAAAGGCTTTTTCTTGGTTTAGAAGTATTTGCTTATCTCACACTGGACTTGAATGATTCAATCTTCATGTGTGCTTTCACACCTCCTTCTCCACTGTGTCTAGGCCCAAATTCTTTTTTGCATAGTATACTTTGTGCTCTGTTTTGATTATTTACCTCCCTATTTCAGTTATATGCCTCCTTCCACATGTTATTAAAAGAGCACAGTAATTTGCCCTTCTTTTTTGGTGATGTCCTGCTCATGCTGGTTTTGGTATTGTAATTGTTTGATAGTCTTAAGTCTTAGAAAACATGGTCACAATATTCACAATGTTAAAAACTAAAGTAGCACTATCTTAATACAAAGCATGACAGTCAATCCCTGGACAAAGTCAAAGATGAACTGCGAACACTTATGCTGATCAAATTGTACAGTTACGTCGCCTCAGTCAGTGTGATGCAATAACAGATGATCCAGCATTGTGAACCACAAACTATGGTTGCCAACATCAGCGGAAAGGGTGAAATACAATGAAAGCAACTCCAGAAGGTGGATTATCTAGTATTCCTTTGTCACTAAAAATGACTGCTTTCAGCCACTATTTTGGGGACTGCAGTATGAATTTTGTACAATCCTCCCTTTTTGCCCCATCACCAAAAAACCAGCACTTTCTACCTCCCGGAGAGCAGTTCTGGAAAGTAAGACTGTTAAAACTGGAATAGTCCCAGGCAGACGGGGACAGTTGATGACCCTATTACATGGGCAGGGACTGAGGATAGAGTGGAAACTGAGGATAGAGTGGAAAACTGAGACAATCTCTACAGTTAAATCAATCTTGCATTTTTAGCATTAATCACCCTTGTACATGGTATAGCCTTTTTATATATTGCCAGGCTGCATTTGCTTATACTGTAAGAACTTTGTTAGAGATTTTTGATTCTATGTTGATATTAGATATTGGCTGGTCATTTTATTTTCTTATAATATTTTTGCCTGGTTTTTATATTGGGTTAATACTACCTTCATAATACGAAGTAGGAAGTAATTGGATCTAAGACCACCCAGATATCCTCTTTCTTTTCATTCTGATCCTATCATTCTGTTACAGATGCATTTCATGAGGATGATCTTTTTCAACAATTCTAATTCATTGCTAGTCTTCTTTCCCCCTCCAGTCCCACTTGCATACATAGTCAAGTGAATCTTCAAGATGCACAAATTTTATACTGTTACTTGTGTCTTTCAGGGACTCCAGATTTCCTATGTAATAAAACATAAATCTCTGAACCTCACTTTTAAAGTTTTCCATCATCTATACTTCCCTCAGATCTTCAAATTCTCTTTACCAGCAGTTATCAAACCCACGCAGCTGCATATTAAAACCACTTGTAGAACATTGAAAGCATATTGGATATGCCATGTGGGAAACTACGTTGTTACGATGGTGGCCTCCAAGAATGCTACTAAGCAAGCTATTTCTAGAGGTCACAGAATGGAAATGTTTACAGATAAAATTAAAATACTAGAATGGGATGGTCATTGAATAACTTTAAAACACACAGCAAGAAGCAAGGGGAAAGAAATGTATGAGTTAACACATTTAGGATAACATCCAAACAGCAAGCATTCACTACCTGAATCCTGGAGTAGTCCAGTGCTCACATGTGTTATCTCTCTCTCTCTCTCTCTCTCTCTCTCTCTCTCTCTCTCTCTCTCTCTCTCTCTCATCTCTCTCTCTCTCTCTCTCTCTCTCTCTCTCTCTCTCTCTCTCTCTCTCTCTCTCTCTCTGCCACATCAACCTTCTCTATTGACGGTGTGGCTATAGGATAAGAATTTTTTAAGCTATGAGACCCAAAGATAGAAAGTGGCTTGGTGTTGCTTTATTGGATAGATACAAGACAACTACTCCTGTCCATAGCTGTCGCTTGCTAATTTGCCTGACAAACTGCCACGTATTTTATTTGTATTTTTTCAGCAGAGGACACATGGGGCAGAAAAGCTTACCAGATGATTCCACTGAACAGCCATGGTTGGTATTTCCTACTTTATCCCATCTAAGCTGGCTAAGGCAACATCGTCACCAATATGCACTGCACCAAGAGTTCTTACTTCCTCCACTTTATTATGCATGCCATTTCATCCCATACTCATGGGGTCTCCCTTCTTCCTAAATTTATCTAAGTCCCATTTCACCTTAAAGCTCTCTGTAATCATTCATCTAAATTATAAATTCAGCTTCTCAAAGATTAACTTGCAATCAATTGAGAACAGCCTCATCAGTTCAGAATGTTTTCTGAATATCCACTACCACTCTCTACTTAAATGTGTGTAGGCTGGATATGACTCTTTCAGTGTTTTTATTTATTTATGTACTATATTGTTTTATTGTTACTGAGCTCCTCATTTGTGTATATTTGCACCGTGCAGTTATAAGAGTTTGGGCAACAGCTGAAAAGGAGTTAAATATAAAGCAGCCACAAGCAACCTCGGGGAAGTTAACCTTGTGGAAATAATCATGAGACAATCAAACAGACTTGACTGATTGTTAACAAGAGAGAGGGAGAGAGAGACAGAGCGACAGGGCGGTTTTACGTTTAAAAAATGAAAATGCTTCTAGGTTAAAAATAAAGAATCTTCTCTGACTACCTCAGTGCATCCAAAGACATCATCATCTAATGAAAAGTGCATTATTTCTACTTCATTTCAAATTTTCCCACTTATTTAATTCAGAGATCATAGTTTTGCTAAAAAATAATCCTGAAGATATATTTGTATTAAATCGGTTTTAGCAAATCCATTCTTCATCCAAAATTCTCAGCAGCAAATAGCACCAAATTCATATAGACAATATCACACACTAGAGCAAATAATTTTGAAAACTAGTGAATAAAAACTATTTTGGCTCCCTATACCAACTAGCCTACCATTTAGAAAACCTGTGTCCTTCCCTTCATTTTTCTATTTTGCTTGTTTTGTTTTCTTATAATTTTTGAGATCATTTAGTAAGTGATGTGAACTGATGCTAAAGAAAAATTGTCTTATATTACACAAACTTTACACTATGTGATTTAATGATATAGCTGTTTTAATTAATTCATAAAATCTTAAAATTTGATTTTGAATATGTATCTGATTGAGTTGATTATGTTTATCTAAATTCTGTGAAATAAAACTTAAATATAATGTTGGATTCATTGCCTGTGTAAAGAAAAATATATTCCCAGTAGAACTCTTGAGGAGTAGAATTTTCTATTAGGTTCAGAATTATTGATTGTAACCACTGCTATTACATTCCACATGACAGAAAGCATTAAAGAACTGCTGCTCACAAAGTGTTATGAAACACTGTCTCCTGATACATCACTGAGCAGCTGGGAAACAGAAGGTGGGCTGTGGCCTTGGTTAGACATTAGGTCAATTATTAATTTATCTTGTCAACAGTTGCCATATATTGTAGATGATTAGGATTAAAAGTGCCTCTTTCATTACTGATATCTTTAAGCAGTTAACCTCATCTGGTTTTTTTAATATCCTCAATTTCTGCAGCAAGTAGAATACCTTAAACTTCCCTTCTCTATTTGAATTAACATTATTAGATTATAAAATGCTAATAGATAAATCTGTAATTTCATCAGGGTTATAATTCATTATATGTTTAGCTTATTTTAATTGGGCAAGTCTGAAGTACCAGTAAAAATAGGAGTTATTAATGTTAATGTTAAAACAAAGACAAGTTATGTGGGCCTTCATGTAAATTAGATAATTACATAAGAAACAGTAGCTGGCTTCTCATCGTGAAAATTTTAATTCTTGACAAAGATACAATATTGCAATTTTTTGAATGTTCAAATCAATTCATAGTAATAAAATATTAATTCATTTATTATTTATGGTGAATCAAAGTATATTATAATAATATTTTATGGAAAACATGAAAAGGTAACTTTTAATGGAAAGTTACTAAAAATTCATCTTATATTAAATGCCTAATTTCTTTATTAGAATGTCATCTGTTCTAATATAAGAATCTTTTTTTCAAGGATAATATGAGAAACTCAGCACACACTTCTTATGATAAAAAGATTGAATAGAGTAGCTAATCCATCGCCTTTTTCTGTCCAGTCTGGGGAGCCTTTTATTATAAAATATTTTCTAAAGCCTTGTTTTATAATGTTTCACATTACATTATTATATAATCACATACAAGTTTATCATCCATTAAGGGAAATATATTTAACCTAAATTTTCATCATTGCAGTTTTTCAGAAGGTAGAAATGCAAAAGCTATAATATTTTATATTCCTCATTAACTTTTTAAAGGCAATAGTTTAGATGTAGTGTAAATGAGGATATACCATTTAGGGCAAAAATTAAGGAAATTATTTCCTCTTGAAGAAAGTGTTCAGAATCAATATTACTTTTGTTAATTTAATTATTTCTTTGATCATATGGCCAACTAGCAATTTGTATATCATCAAATGTTAAGAGAAAATATCAAGAGAATCAACATTGCACTGTATCCTTCAAAGTACACCAACAAGAAACTAAAAAGACAACCCACACAATGGGAGAAAATACTTGAAAATCACATATTTTCATAATGGACTTGTATCCAGAATATCTAAAGAACTTTTATGACTCAATCATAAAAGACAAATAGACCAATTAAAAGTGGGCAGAGTATTTGAATAGCTGTTTCTCCAAAGAATACATACAAATTGACAATAGGACTTGAAAAGATGCTCAACATCATTAGTCATTAGGGAAATTCACTTCAAAACCACCATGATATACTACCTTACACTCACTGAATGGCTAAAATAAAAGATACAAACAAAAGCAAATGCTAGCAAGGATGCTGACAAATTAGATCCCATGTATATTACTGGTAAGATTATAAAATGTAAAAGCTACTTTGTAAAATATTTTGTCAGTTCCTCAAAATGTTAAAATGAATTGCTATATGATCCTGCAATACAATTTATGAATATATATCCAAGAAAGTTAAAAATGCGCCCAGCAAAACCTTGTGGTCAAGTGTTCATAGCACCATTATTCCTAATAATGTCCCAAAGTAAAAATAACAATAATGTCCATCAACTGATGATTGGATGAACAAAATGTGATCTATTCATACAATGGAATATTATTCAGTCATATAAAGGAACAAAATACTAATACACACTATTAATACAATATAGGTGAACCTTGAAAATCTCATTCTAAAAAAATGAAAAAAGAAAAAAAGGCAACATATTATGATTTCATTTACGTTAAATTTCCAGAGTACTAGTACAACTAAAGTAGGACTGGAATTGTGGAGAATGGGGAGTGACTGCTAATGGGCATGGGGTTTTTCTTTTAGTGATGAAATATTCTAACATTAGATAAATGTAATGGTTGTAGCACCTTTAGTAAATATACTAAAATCCCCTAAATTATACACTCTAAAAGGATGAATTTATGATATGTGAGTTATATCTCAACCTGTTATAAAACAAAACTTATAGACTTAAAACTTTTTATAAAGTTCATGGAATCTATGTACTTAGGGTCAGGCATGGTAAGAATGGCTTGTCTTTGTCTCATGATGTATGGAGCCTCAGCTAGAAAGTCTCAAGGGGATGTGTGATCAATAAAATTATGATCAATAAAATCATACGATATGTGGTCCTTGGTGACTGGTTTCTTTCACTTAGCATGTTCTCAGAGTTCATTCATGTTGTAGCACATATCAGCATTTTATTTCTTTTTATTGCCAAATAATATCCCATTGTAAAGATAGACCACATTTTGTTTGTTCATTCTCCAGTTGATGGGCATTTAGGCTGTTTCCACTTTTTGCTTGTTGTGAATATTGCTGCCATGAACATTCACGTAATCTTTTGCCATTCACTGACGTGAATCCACTCTGGTAAAATGAACGGTTTCCCCATGGCCAAGATGGGTGTTGCTCTATGGCTGGGGACGAGAATCTTTACTTTTGTGTCAGTTAACTAAAGCTGATTGTTTTCTGAGACCTTCAGCTCAGACTGTTGATAGCGCTTCCTCATCACCTCCTCATGTGCCCTGGGCTTTCTCACCACAAAGTGGTGGCCACAAGGTAATCAAACTTCTTATATGGCAACCCTGGGCTCCACAAGTGACTGTGTAAGCAAACAGAGCAGAAATTACACTGCCTTCTCTGACATAGAATCGGAATTCACACATCATTCTTCTGCCTCATTCTATTGGTTTCAAGCAAATCAAAAGCTCATTTAGATTTAAGTGACAAGGACTTAAGAGAACCCTCCTTGCAAAGGATGTCAAAGAATTTGTGTTTTTTTTTTAATTATTGTGGTAAAATATATATAACACAAGATCTGCCATCTTAACCATTTTAAAGTGCACAGTTCAATAGCATTAAGTACATTCACATTGTTAATCTCCAGAACTTTTTTTCATCTTAAAAAAACTAAAACCTGTATTCATTAAACAACAGCTTCCCATTGCTCCCTCTCTCCAGCCCCTGGCAAAAACCATTCTACTTTGGGTCTCTATGATTTCGACTATTCTAGGTATCTCCTGTAAGTGGAATCATATAGCATTTGTCCTTTTGGGACTAGCTTATTTCACTTAGCATAATGTCCTAAAGATGTATCCATGTTGTAGCATATGTCAGCATTTCCTTCTTTTTTAAGGCTGAATAATATTCCATCATATACACATACCACATTTTATTTAGCCATTCATATTCATACATTGGTCAGCACTTGAGTTTCTTCTATCCTTTGGCTATTGTGAGTAATGCTGCTATGAGCATGGGTGTACAAATATCTCTTTCACGTATTGCATTCAATTATTTTGGGTTTATACTCAAGAGTGGAATTACCAAATCATCTAGTAACTCTATTTTTATTTTTTTGAGTAACTGCCATCCTGTTTTCCACAGCAGCTGCACCATCTTATGTTCCTACCAACAGTATACAAGGGTAACAATTTCTCTACCTCCTCACCGATATTATTCTCTACTTTGTTTTGTTTTGTTTTAGATAATAGCCATCCTAATGAGTATGAGATGGTGGTATAGCTGTGTGTTTAAATCACAATTGGGCTTATAGATTCAAGGGAAAAATATTTCCAATTAAACTGCTTTCTTGTTTCATCAAACATTTTTTATTGCATTGAATTCAATATGGCTTTGTGACTTTCCTTGGCTAACAGAAGGAAAGAAGATAAACATTATACAACTTCAAAGCAGAGTCTCAAGGAGTACTAAAGCTGTTTCTATCACTCTGTTAGCAATCTTCCCTGGAGCTACCAAGCCAAGAAACACCACTACTCCACTATAGTATGAGAGTCCATGTGGAGGGGATTCAAGGTATCCCAGCCTACAGTCAACACCAATTGTCAAACATGAATGAGAGCAAAGCCATCTTAGTCCATTCAAGCACTACTGGGATGCCAGCTGATCACAGCCACATGAGTAAGTCATCCCGGGAAAGAACAGGGGAACCACCCAATGATATTAGCCAAAATTGTTGTCTAGAATTATAAGCACATACTGAGTTGATGTTTTAAGCTGGTAAGTATGGATGATTCATTATGCCACAGACAATATCAGAAAAGTGATATTGTCAAGTCTATGATGTATGGGAGACAGCTTCAAGCAACTGTTGGGAACTAGTGGAGGTATTGGCCCCAGATGGAAAAGTGTTTAGAGCTGCTGTTACTGTTTGGAACTGTGGTGCCACCGGTATTGGCTTGGGTTTGGGGTACTGCTGTTTACTGTGTACTAATAGGAACCACTGCAGCTAGAGAGAGGATGTGATGATATCTACCAGAATTAAAAGTTGCTAACGGTACTTGCCATGGGACTAACTGCCCTACACAAAGAGGCTATATTGCATAGGATATAGGATATCATATAGCATATAGGCAAAGTTTCTGTAACAGACAGACATCTCGAAAGTGGTATCTCCAACAGTATAGAAATTTATTTCTCTTTTTCTTCACAGTCCAAGAGGAGATGGACAGTACATTGTGGGTAGGTGGCTTTGTCTTACAAGGTCTTCTGGGTACCCGGGTTATTCCTAACTTGTTGTTCTTCCATCTGTCAGGGTATAGTCCTTGTCTGCATGCCAAAACTGCCTCACCAGCACCACATCTGATTTCTAAGTGACGAGAATAGCAGAAGACATGTATTTTCTTTTTCTGGAAGTTACACAGAAGTTGTACACATCACTTTTGTTCACATATCATTTGTAGGAATTTATTCACATAATTCACCCAGGGATATGGGGAAATTTGTTTGTAACTTAACAGCCCTATGCCCAGATGGGATAATGTTTATTTCTAAAAGAAGAGGCAAAGAATGATGTTGGGGATTGATTAATACTCTTTGCCACTATTTATAGTGGCAAAATCACTATTTGTAGAATTATGCATCAATCTAACAAATCTGAAATGCATCCTATCATGTGGTCTGCACGATTTTAGGTAAAAAGGAAAAAAACTCAGTAATTATCCTCAAAGTTCTTATGTTGTAATAAAATGTAATAATATGTGAAGTTACACAAGTACTGTGAACAAAATATCCTGGGATCACTGAAAAAAGATCAAATAACTCTGCCTGAGGGGGTTAGGGAAGGTTTTATTGAGTTGGAATGTAAATAGAGTCTTGAAAAATAAATAGGCATTCACCAGACAGTAAAAGAAAGACTTTATAAGTAGAGCAAGTCCCTTGATATCCATGGCATGTCTGAGATGGGTAGAACCTATAATAAAACCTAAGGAAACTGGAAACTCCAAAACCTAGCACTCAGAATTGTGAAGGCAAATGGGGCTTGAATTAAAAAAAACAATTTTATAAAATTATAAAAGAAATTGCTTTTAACATGTTTAACATGTATAAAACATGCATTTATTTATAAAGTTCATTTAAAATGTCATTTAAAATATCATTTAAAATTTTATCCCTCAAATGTGATTATCTAAATTCTAAATGTGAGAGAATCAACAGGATATTGACATCTGAAGTCTTTCTAGATGTTACTAACTTGATACACTTTCCACTCATTGTTTCTCTGATATTCTTGTTAATATTCTCTCACCAGACATTTTTGAAATAATACCCCATAGATCTAAAGCAAGGTTTTGTTTAAGTCTTAATCTATTCTATAAATTTAAGAGCATTAGGCTCTTTTAATTTAATGAGAAATAATATATTGCATTTTTGGAGTAGTAGTGCTAGGGTGTTTTATCGCTATACTTATTTCTTGATCCAGTTATATCATTGCCTTTTTTTTAATCAAATGACTTAAAGATAATAACATTTTATAGACCTATTGAGAAGACTTTTTTGTGGTCAGACATATTAGAGAAAATGAATAGTGATTTTGAAATGGACAATTTTATATATTTTGTTGAAATACTAAAAGGTGTAAAGTACAATGAGGGATGCCTGAGTGAATTGATTTAATAAGCTAATTTTCTCTGTTCCTAATCAGCTATCTGATTGTATTCACTTCCCTCCCAACTCACTTTTGTGAGTCAGTTTTTATAGATATAATTAATGTGGCAGCACATTCTTAAAGTTTTGACATTTTTAAAATAAATCAAATGTGAATTGTATTGTGAAGAATAATCAAACAGATAGCATTTTCTGTCATTTTACTGAAGATAAATAATAAAACCACTAGAAAATTCATGTCTTAAAAGCCCCAATGAACCATGCTCTGTAACACCCTGGGAACGAGGACTCTTGGGCAATGCAATTTGTCCACTTGGTCCTGACATAATTATTTCAGCGTTTCTGGCAGGAAAGTTGGAAGGCTAACTGACAAGCTGCTTCTGAATAGGTGCATGCCTGAAAATAGTAAATGGGACTGGCTGATTCTTCAATGATGCAGTAAAATAAAGGTTCAATATGCCTAATGAGGTGAAAGAGAACAAGTAAAAAATTGCCATGATGTTCTAAAGTTATTTTAAATGATGAAGATTAATGCATTATGGAATTATATTCTGGGAGATTTGGGAGAAAACCAAATGCTATATTGCTACGAATTTCTGCATTCTTTAAAAATGTTGACAAAAATGTTAACAATTCAGTAACCATTGTTATTGGAAATAATTCCCAATAGAAATTAGAATGGAAGTAACTGAAAATATTAAAAAATGTAGTTTGCATTAAATTCCTGATGAATGGTTATTATATTACAAATATTGGTTTATTTATTTTTTATATTTTTTAGGAACATTCAATAGCTTCTTCACAGATCTTTAAAAGGATTCATAAAAGTATCAATCAAAAGGACAGATTGTGTTATGCTATAAAACCCAATGACCAAAAAACTCTCAGCAAAATCTATTTATTGTCTACACTACATGCCTCTGTAGGTTGGCAAAGTTGAAAGAGGCAACATTTTGACACAAAGTTTTATTATCACAGAATTGGGTGCAAGAGAATACTGAAAGCCATGTTCTGATACTTAATACCTCTGCCTGGAAGTGAAGCATAGCACTTCCATTAATGTTTTATTGGGCAAAGCAAGCCATAAGGCAACATCTGAGTTCAAGTAGCAGATAAATACAATTCTATCACATGCCTGGAATGAAAGTGCTCAACATCTTTGAATAGCCCTAATGACTAATAGAGCCTACTATTTGAGTCATAAATATTTAATATGTAGGTCACTGTCTTTTTCACATGCAATATATACTTATTTCCCCTAGGAGAAAGAAAATCCAAAAGCTCCATGCAATCTTTGAATCAGCCTCAAAGTCCAGGGCTTTGAAATAATTTGCATCAAGTTCAATGTAGTTTATCTTAGTTTGAAAATCAGACAAAAAGTTATTTACCCTCAATGAACACTGTGTAAGTACTAATTTAGGGAAAAGGTTATGGTTATAATACACCCCCATTCTAGTACTACATACAGTTAGCAATACTGAAATCTCATTGAACAGGCATTGTGAGGAGCCACTGCCCCTGACAGAGAGCAGGAGGGAAGTGGTCCATCAATTGGCTTTTGTTCTGCTCCCTGTGGTTAGCTTCCTAAGGTGGCTTGATATTTTTTCCATGACTCCTTGGCTATATCCTTGGGGTTGGGCAACTTTCTTAGTCTGCTTCCTGCTCCTATAGGATTGAGGTCCCAAGGTCCATTTTAAGACTCTAATAGTCATACTCTTTTGTAGTTCAAGCTGATGATATTTTAGTCAATACACTAAGTTTTTACCTCTTTCAAACACTTTGCTATATTCCTATCTATTTAAACTTTGTCATCCCCATGTGCTATATAAACAAATTCATAATTCTTTTAGTTACATGCCTTTCTCTCTAGACTTAATTGTGTGTATCTTGAACCTCTTAGGTTTCTAGATAGCTAAGGTCTCAGTGTCTTCTCCCTGAGCCATTACTAAGTACCACCTTAAAACACAGAGAATTTAACAAGGTGAAGGCCATACCCCTGATTTGACCCATTCTATAGAGCTCATGTTTTAATTTGTGTTGAGAAGAAGTTTCCTTTCCCAACCTACTAGTGTTACGTCTCTGGAGTGTATTTATCCTTTTAATTTCTGCTTGAAAATTAGCTTCTTTTTTCTGAATACATCTCTTTTCAAATGTAGCATTTAACTCATGCTACTAGTATTCTGTTTTCCAACCTCTTCATCTAAAGCCACAGATATTATCTTTTAAGTTAATTTCAGATGAGCATTTCATCATGTTTGGCCACTTTATAATACCAATGCCCATCCTTCTATCTTTTAATAATTCTATAATAGGCATTTAGTGCCAATATATTTAACAATAGAGTCAGTCTATATGGAGTAGAGAATAGTGATATATCTATACTGAAATTGGCCATCAACAGAATGATATATCTGGTAAGTTGTTATGAAAGCATAAAACATAGTTTTGTTTGTAATAAAAAAACCAGTTTAACTATAACATGACAATCATGATAAACTCTTATTTAGCATTTACACTATGACAAACACTGTTTAAAGTACTTAAAGGGTGAGCATCCCTAATCCTCATACACTGTTGGTAGGAATATAAATTAGTATAAGGAGAAAAGGATGGAGATTCTTCATAAAACTAAAAATAGAACTACCACTTGATCCACCAATCTCATTTTTGAGTATGTACCTAAAAGAAAGAAAATCAGTATATCAAGGAGATATCTGCACTTCCATGTTTATTGAGACACTATTCACGATAGCATCAACCTAAGTGTCCATCGGCAGATGAATGGATAAAGAAAATGTGATACATATACACAATGGAATATTATTGAGTCATTAAAAGCATGAAATCTCATCATTTGCAACACATTAATGGAACTGAAAAACAATATGTTAAATCAAATAAGCCAGGCACTGAAAGACAAATATTGCATGTTCTAACTCATATGTGGAAGATAAAAAAATTGAACTCATGGTGATAGAAAGTAGAATGAAGGTTACCAGAGGCTGAGAAAGGTAGTGGGGAGAGGGGTTAAAGAGAAGGTAGTTATTTGGTACAAAAATACAGTTATACAGAAAAATAAGATGTAGTATTCAGTAGCACAATAATTTAACTATAGTTAATAATTTATTGTATATTTCAAAATAACTAAAAGAGCAGAATCAGAGTGTTTTAACAAAGAAATGATAAATTCTTGAAGTGATGGCTACCCTAATTACCCTGATTTAATCATTTCACATTGTATGCTTGTATCAAAATATCACATGTACTCCATAAATATACACAACTCTTATGTATCCGTAATAATTAAATATACAATTAAAAATTTAAGGCCGGGCGCGGTGGCTCACGCCTGTAATCCTAGCACTTTAGGAGGCCGAGGCGGGCGGATTGCTCAAGGTCAGGAGTTCGAAACCAGCCTGAGCGAGACCCCGTCTCTACCAAAAATAGAAAGAAATTAATTGACCAACTAAAAATATATATACAAAAAATTAGCTGGGCATGGTGGTGCATGCCTGTAGTCCCAGCTACTTGGGAGGCTGAGACAGTAGGGTCGCTGAGCCCAGGAGATTGAGGTTGCTGTGAGCCAGGCTGACACCATGGCACTCACTCTAGCCTGGGCAACAAAGTGAGACTCTGTCTCAAAAAAAAAAAAAAAAAAAAAAAAAAATTTAAAACCGAAAAAATCTGAAATGTGAAATACTCCAAAATCCAAAACTTTTGAGTGCTAACATGATGACAGAAGTGGAAAATTCCTCATTTCATGAGTCATAGTCAAAATATAGACATAGAACACATGTTATACAGTGTCCCCAATGGAAAAAAGAACTCCTACCTCTCTTCAGCTGCAATATATATTTTTTTGTACATGTTCAGATTCCTCCATGCAAGCACACATACAAAGAGTTATAAAATGACACATTTGCAGATTGTATATGCAGGTATAGCAGGTTCCCCATGATGTCGCCAAGATGTATGTGCATTACTTACTGTGTTTTTTCACTTGTTCTCTGCTTTGTGGTGTAAAAATATTGCTGAAAATGTCAAAAAGGTCTGCAGATAGCCTTAGAAGTAACAATGGTAAGAAAAAGAGGAAGTATTTCTGCTTATAGAACAGAAAGTCAAGCTGTTGGAGAAAATGGACAGCAGTGTAAGTGGTTCACATCTAACAAACAGAGAGTTTGGTGTTGGAATGGCCAGAAGAAACAAAGGACAAACTCTTGAAATTCTACAATAACAGTGATGAACAGAAGTTAATGAAAAATAAAAACAAATACTGCATAAAGCCACAAATGATGTTCTCTATTATGTATTGAAAGACTAGAGCTGTCAATGTCCCGGTGAACACATAAATGCTATTGAATGGCATGCCAATCATGAAAGAAGAATAGTCTATCATGATGTACTGAACATTGAAGGGAATTGTGAATATTCAATAGGCTGGTTTCGGAAATTTAAGAAGAGACATGACATTAAATTTTTTAAGATTCGTGGTGATAAAGCATCTACTCATGACATGGCAGTGGAGAAGTTCATTAACGAGTTTGCCAAGTCATTGCTAATGAAAATCTGATGCCAGGACAAATCTATAATGCTAGAAAACAGCACTGTTTTGGTGTCACTATAAGAAACACACTGACTATAGCAGATGAGACAGCTCGCCACAGTAATTAAGTTTGCCAAGGGCAGAATAACTGTGCTGGGATGTACTAATGCAGCAGGTATGCATACGTGTAAACTTGCTGAGATAGGCAAACGCTTGTAAGCTGGCTGTTTTCAAGGAGTGAATTTCTTATCCCTTTTTATGCTAATAAAAAGGAATGGATCACCGGGAATACCTTTTCTAATTGGTCTTACAAACATTTTGTACCAGTGGCTCATGCTCATTTCAGGGAAGTTGTAATGAATGACAGCTGTAAGATTTTGTTTTTCCTTGACAAATGTTCTACTCATTTTCCAGCTAAAATTATCATCAAAAATAATGTCTATGTCATGTACTTTCTCCCCAAATGGGACTCTGTTAATTCAGCCATGTGACCAGGTTACCCTTATATCAATGAAGAGAAATATAAAAACACTTTCTTAAACAGCACTCTGGTTTTCAAAAGGAGTTTATCATGAAGGATGCTGCATATGTTGTCCCCAATGCTTGGAACACAGTACGTATAGATACAGTGTACAAGACTGGCAAAATCCCTGGTCTATGTGCAGTGATTGTGATAAACAATCTGGTGACTTTGAAAGATTCTGTTTGGCAAGTGATAACACAATAATATCTGACCTCCTTACATACGCAAAAAATTATACCTTCAGAGTCTGTCAGTAAGCTGGGCAACATGGATATCAAAGATGTTTTTAGCATTGATAATGAGGCTATAGTTCATTAATTGACCAATGATTAAATAGCCTTAATAGTTTTAAATCAATGTGATCATGATACTAATAATGATGAAGCTGATATTGTTAATACTACAGAAAAAGTGCCTATACAATATGGTGAAAATGTGTGATGGGCTTATTGAAGGGTTATACCAGTGTGCATACCTAGAAGAACAAGAAATTATGTCAGCATATAAAATCAAAGAGATTTCTTTTTTTTTTAGGTAAAATGTTTGTGGTTTTAGATAGCTTTTATTTTTTATTTTGTGACTGCTTAACCAATTGAATATTCACTTTTATTTATTTTTTAATACCAAAATATTAAGGGGGTACAAATATTTTTGTTACATGGATAGCTTTTGTAATGCTTGAGTCACAGCTGTAAGTGTGCCCATCACCCAGACAGTGTTCACTGTATTCATTAGGTAGGTTTTAGCCCCTCCTCTCCTCTCCACCAGCTCGATCTCCAATGACTTTTACTTTTGCTTTTACTTGCCTCCATGTGCCTTAGTTAATTTCAACTTGTTAGAGAGCACATGTGGTGTTTGTTTCTCCATTCATTTTTATTTCAAAATATTAGGGGGTACAAATGTTTTAGGTTACATGGATTGCTTTTGTAATGTTTGAGCTCAGGCTACAGGTGTGCCCATCACCCAAGTAGTATTCATAGTATCTATTAGATTGATTTGTTCGCCTCCTCTCTCCCTGGTTGCTCTCCATTGAGTTTTACTTCCCTCTGTGCACTTGTGTGCTAATCAGTTAGTTCCAATTTAATACTAAGTACATGTGGTGTTTCTTTTTCTATTTTTGCAATACTTCACTTGGGAGAATGGTCTTCGGTTCCATCCAGATTGTTACAAAAGGTATTAATTCATCTTTTTATAGCTGAATAAGACTCCATGATATACATATACCACATTTTATTAATCCATTCTGATGGGCACTTGAATTCATTCCGTATCTTTACAATTGTGAATTGTGCTACAATCAATATCTGAGTACAGGTGTCTTTTTGATAAAGTGATTTCTTTTCCTTTGGGAAAACACCCAGTAGTGGAATCGCTGCATCCAATGGTAGGTCTGTTTTTAGTTTTGTAAGGAAATCTCCATACTGTTTTGTACTAATTCTAGAGAAGTAGGAAAACCTGTTCTAGATATCAGCCTAGACAAAGAATTTGTGAAAAAAACACCAATGGCAATCATGGCAACAACAAAAATTAGTAAATGGGATTTAATTAAACCAAAAAGCTTCTGCACAGCTAAAGAAATAATCAGCAGAGCAAATAGATATCTTACAGAATGGTAGGAGATATTCACAAACTGCACATCTGATAAAGAGCTAATAACCAGAATTGATAAAAAAACTCAAGCAAATTAGTTAGAAAAATCAAATACCCCTATTAAAAAGTAGGGAAAAGACGTGAATGGATGTTTCTCAAAAGAAGAAAGACAAATTGTCAATAAACATGAAAAAAATGTCACTAATGTCAATGTCACTAATCATCAGGGAAATGCAAATTAAAACCACAATGAGATATATCACCTTACTCCAATTATAATGGCTTTTATTAAAAAGTCCAAAAACAATAGATGCTGGCATGAATGCAGAGAGAAATTCTTATACACTTTTGGGGGATCTATTTTTTCAGTCTTGAGATACTTCACTTAGGATAATGGTCTAGTGCCATCAAAATTGCTGCAAAAGGCATTAGTTAATCCTTTTTTATGGCTGAGTAGTACCCCATAGTATACATATAACACATTGTGTTAATCCACTCATGAATTGATGGGCATTTGTGTTGATTCTACATCTTTGCAATGTAAATTGTGCTATAATAAACATTCAAAATGTAAAAGGAAATATTACAACTGATATCACAGAAATATAAAATATCACTCAGGGCCGGGCGCTGTGGCTCACGCCTGTAATCCTAGCTCTTGGGAGGCCGAGGCGGGCGGATTGCTCAAGGTCAGGAGTTCAAAACCAGCCTGAGCAAGAGTGAGACCCCGTCTCTACTATAAATACAAAGAAATTAATTGGCCAACTGATATATATATAAAAAATTAGCCGGGCATGGTGGCGCATGCCTGTAGTCCCAGCTACCGGGGAGGCTGAGGCAGAAGGATCACTCGAGCCCAGGAGTTTGAGGTTGCTGTGAGCTAGGCTGACGCCACGGCACTCACTCTAGCCTGGGCAACAAAGTGAGACTCTGTCTCAAAAAAAAAAAAAAAAAATAAAAAAATAAAATATCACTCAGGAATATACTATGAAAATCTCTGTGCACATAAACTAGAAAACCTTGAGGAATTGGACAAACTCCTGGAAACACACAACCTCCCAATACTTAATCAGTAAGAAATAGAACTCCTGAACAGATTAATAATGAGCAGTGAGAGTGAAACAGTAATAAAAAAATCTTACAACCAAAAAAATCCCTGTACCAGATGGATTCACAGCCAAATTCCAATAGACCTACAAAGATTTGGTACTCATATTGCAAAAATAATTGTATAACATTGAGAAGGAGGGAATCCTCCCCAACTCATTCTATGAAGTCAGTATCACCTTGATACCAAAGCCAGGAAAGAACACAACAAAAAAAGAAAGCTACAGATCAATATCCCTTATGAATATAGATGCAAAAATCCTCAAAGAGAGATTTCTAAGACAAAAAAACATTGTTAATGAGGTAAAGGACTCTGGAGAATATATGTTTTAAAATGATCCAGCAGAATGCCTCCTCCTTCCTAGAAGATCCACTTCCTCGATGCCTCTGATGTTTCTTCTTACTGATAAAAATAAAATGCACTGTACAGTAACCTTTAAACAAAAACACAGCATCATAGATGATGACAAAAAGCCTGATGTTGTTTGTTGTTGCTGCTGTTTAACAGCTGATGCAGGTATTCTGGTGATACTATTGCACTGCTTAGTTACCATGAACACATTATGTTTTCACTGTATTAACAGTATGTAATTTTTTTGCTTTTAAGTACTTATGTGTGAACAAGTGTAGAAATATGTTTGCTTACTGATAGCCTAGAAATTTAGAGCCAGAAATGATGGTGATGCCAAATACCACAGATTGTCCAAATGGGTGGCTGAGTTAGAGACACTTTTGCTTTCTGATGACTCAATGTACACGAACTTTGTTTCATGCACAAAATTGTTAAGAATATTATACAAAATTACTTTCAGCCAATGTACATAATGTATATATAAAATATAAGTGAGTTTTCTGCCTAGACATGTGTCCCATTCCCAAGATATTTCATTATGTATATGCAAATATTCCAAAATATACAAAAATCTGAAATCCCAAACATTACTGGTCCTAGGTATTTTGAATAAGGGATACTCACCCTGTAATATTTACTAACTAATTTAACCATCACAGTGACCCTTGAAAGTAGATCCATTGTTTTCTACATTTTTCATATGAGCAAACTGAAATGCACAGTTTAAGAAGTGGTCCAAAATCTTTCAATTAACAAGTTCCAGGGTTCAGATTTGAAAACAAAAATCTGGCTCTATTGTTCGTGTTTTAGGCCAGTGCTTCTCAAACTTTAATATACATGAATCAGCTGGAGACCTGTTAAAATGAAGATTCATATTCATGGAACTGATGAGGCTTGAGAGTCTGCAATTTTAACAACTTCCTTGGTGGATTGCTCATGGAGACTCCCCCTGTTGAAATGGTACATCTACCAAATAGTGTGGCTCTAGATATTATGCAACCCTTCTTCATCAAAAGTTTTCAGATATACTTACTGGCAGATTTTGTCCACATTAACACTTTCTGATTTAATTCAATGGGATAATATAATGCAATGAAGGAAATTGATTATATGAATTATGTAGTATTATTAGGAAATTGATGGCTCTCCAGTATCTAACTTGCTATATAACTTGCATGTGTGAAACCCTGCCTTTCTCTGCAAATTAGGATACACCTGCCACCCTCTATCAAGCCTCAGAAAAGAACGATGCTTAGCATCAGGGTGAGAACAGATGTTTCCTATATGCCTGGGAAGAAATGGTCAGAAACTGATATGTAATATTTGGGTTTTCTCTCTCCAGGGTCTACCTATTCTCTCTTTCCTCTTTTGACTACCCCACACCTCCTGTTACACATTACATCATCACATTTTCTTGTTCCTGACAGCTGCTGCTGTGTTTGGACACTACTTGTATTTCTGTCATCGTATCACCTTTGGATTTGTGACAAACATGATAAAAGATCAAGCAAGATAAATAGCATAAAAGGGTTTGATGGCTTTTCACTCTGAAAGTGGATATATGATGGTTAATTTTATGCATCATCTTGACTGGGCCACGGGATGCCCAGATATCTGGTTAAATATTATTTCTTGGTTTGTCTATGAAGGTATTTAGCATTTAAATTAGTGGACCAAGAAAGGCAGATTGCCCTCCCCAGTGTGGGTGAACATCATCCAACCCATTAGAGGGCCCAAATAGAGCAAAAAGGCAGAGAAAGGTTGGATTCTCTCTCTGCCTCACTGTTTGAACTGAAATATCAGTCTTCTCCTGCCCTTTGAAACTTAAACCATGAGATCTCCTGGATATCAGGCCTTTAGACCCAGACTGGAATTTCCACTACCAGATTTCCTGGGTCTCCAGCTTGAAAATGGCAGATTGTGGGACTTCTCAGACTTCATGAGTCAATTCCCTAAACAACTGACCCCTGACAATATGGCTTTGAACTGCATGGATCCACTCATATGCAGATTTATTTTTCCAATGAAAAGCAAATGGAGTACAGTTTTTGTGGGATGCAAAGCCCACGTATACAAAGGGACAACTTTCCACATACACAGTTCCTCAGGACTTGAGTATGCAAGGATTTTGGTATACTCTGGAAGTGCTGGAACCAGTCCTCTGTATATACCTTGGAATGACTATACTAAATATCATTTTAAGTATATTTCCCATTGGTTCATTTTCCTGTGGAACCCTGACTAATATAGGAAGTCTGCATATGGATGCAGGTTCCACCTACACCTCATTCACTCTCCATTTTAGTATCTGTGGACATTTTAGACTCTTGGTATAACTTGAAGGAATTCAAACTCTTACTGACTGGAAGAATCTTAAGAGATTTTATGAAGCATATAGGCATCCAGAGTAATCACTCAGATTTATAAGCAAGAATATTAGAATTTCCTCACTTCTCCAAAAACCCTCCCCTTTTCTATCACCATGGCAATGGGAGTTATAAAGGAGAAAACAGAATAATTGTTTGATGCTACCTTGTCCAGGATCCTTTGTTCACTGTGAGATCTTCCAAATTTTTTACCACCATCAGTAAATTAGTCCTTATGCTTTGAGGAAGCAAATTTCCTTAAACTTGTTTATCATTAGTATTCTTTCCCTTAAGGAAGTTTGGGAGATAGTTTTAGAAATAATAGTGGTATTCTAAAGTAATAAGCGAATTAATTCAATCCAAAAAAAAGTCACAAGGAAAATGCCTATGCAAATTTGTACATTTAGTGTCATTTCAAAGTGAGGAATCATTATAGAGAGGGGAAGATAGTAAATTTGAAAGTCTTTATGATTTAATAGATTGTTATAAATATCTGTCCCACGTGCTTGTTAGTATTGGTTTTCAATAGATGTAAGCCAGTCCAAAATTTTAAAAATTAGGGAAAAATTGGGATCTAAGAGCAACAAACCTGAGAACTGGAACTGAGCAGAATATTAGGAATAAACTTCAGGCTGGGGCAAAAATAAGGATATAAAAATCCAGACAGGCTGATATATAAGAAGACAGGTTGTAGAAGCATGAGAAATATGGAAATTTGGAACACAAATATAGATTGAGTTGAAACAGGAATTAGCTGGTACAGCAACAAGGGTGGGTTTAGATTAAGGAACTCAGAAGTTATAGATGGACAGACAGACAGATAGATAGAAAGACAGACAGATAGACCGATAGATTAAATTAAAGTAAAAAGAGCACCTGCCAGATCCAGACAGAATTCTTTTACACTTCTGGAGTTGCTATATATTTTTACTGTTTTATTTGAGACACACTATTGATCGCTTGCCTGTCAATCTCTCCTCATTGATGCACATGTACACATATATGTTTAACATAAACATGCACCAACCTTATCTAGAGATGCCAAGTAGTTCTTGATATCAATCTGTGCCCTTTCTGTCTGACCTTTCTACTAGAATTCAAGCCTTTTCAGGGTCAGGATCTCATCTGTTTTGCTCACTTCTGAATCCTCAGTGCCTAGTGCAATGTCTTGTATGAAGCTGAATGAACAAACTTATACAGAAGCACTTCTATTTCCTTCCTGTACAGCATCATGTCACTACTCAGAGAAACCATCAAGAAGCCACCTCATAAACTGCCATAACCCTGGAGTGACTAAGGGATTACAGCAGAAAATCCATTTGCTGTTCATCCCTCATCATGCCTCATATAGCAGTTGACCTCAGTCCTCACTAGGAGCTTCTATCTCCCTAGTCTTTCATCATTACCTGTTTTTTTTTTTAAATTAATACTGCTTCATATACTTTCAAGTTTCATACTTCTGTCACACTCTATGAAACTCAAGTGACATTTTCAGTAAAATGGAATGATCTTTGCCTTCATTTGTTTTTCCTTAAAGACACTACTTTCCTTGAAGCCTTCTCAAATTCAAGCTGTTTTAGTCTATCAGATACTATATATCTCAAGGCCAGGAAGTCAAGTTAGTGACATTCTTCCCATCTGTTGCCAACTTAATACTATTACTCACACCTCCTGCCAAACTTTTCTTAAAGGCATCCTGCTCTCATGAAAGATCTGACTAGACACCTTGGTTCTTGGAACTCACCTGAGGTTTTTGTGAAGTCTTTTTCTACTGAGCATATATCTCCTAGATTGGGATCAATCTTCAGACTATATTCTATTGGGATATCCCTTAAATGTTTAATCACAAGCCTGTTCCAACTTGACATCAGTCCTCATTCAACGCTGATTTTGAATGCGCTATTATGCTTTTGCTGGCATGATCTGGCCTTTTCCTCAGCAACAGAGCCTCAGTTCTGACAATTAATTACTGTGGTTGGTAGCCTTGGTTAATTGTTTCAATTGCTTTGTCCTTAGTAAAAACCCAATCATTGTCATGATCAGCATGCATACTGATTGTTTTATTAAGAAGAAATGTCCTAATTTGGATCAAAGAATTGACAATTGCATGTATTAAAATACACTTCTCATGTGCTATCCAAGCCAATTAACCCACTCAAAGTCTTTTTAATTGTATTATTATAACAGTGTCTATCTAAGATAATCCAGAAATGAGCACGACTGACTAAAAGATGATTCCATCTAAAAGTTTTCAAAGTAATTTTAATATAAGACAATATATGTATTAATCAAATCTTATCATAACTTATCATCTATTTGTTGATTGGATTCTACTGGAGTCATTGAAATGAATGCTAATTTTGTTGTAGAATATTGTGTTTTATAAATTTAGAAAGTATTCAGAAAGGGGTAAATCAATGTTGACCATTTGAGCTACCCAATAATTTATTTGCTGTTTATTTAAATATAACCATAAAGCAAAGTAGTCATAAATTAGGACTCAATATCTTGAAAAAAGTATTCAATAATTATTATATTTCAAATATTATACAGAATATCTTGTAAAAATCATAGAAAATAACAGGAATATCCTTTCTCTATTTTTTCCTACAAATTCTACCTGTTCTAAGTTGCAAAGCGTTTCTTCTGTGATATTTTACATTCTTATTTTATAATAAGCAAGCTTCTTCTTAAATTAAATTTATTATTTTCTGATAATTGTAGATTCTCATGTTGTAATAAATAGTACAAAAAGATCTCATGTACACTTTGCCCAGTGTCTGCAATGGTAACAACTTCTAAAACAATTGTAAATATCATAACCAGGATATTGACTTTGATACAATCAAGATTTAGAACACTGCTACCACCTTACAGATTACTCATTTTTTCTTTTTTTATAGCACATTAAGTTTTCTTTCTCCTCATCTCACCATACTTACTTAAAGCCTGTAAACAATCTATTTTCCATTCAATATTTTTATTTCAAGAATGATATGTAAATGTAATCATATAGCATGTAATATTTTGGGATTAACTTCACTCAGCATATTCTTTGTAGCTTCATTCTAATTGCTGTGCACTTCAATATTTTGCTCCTTTTTATAAACTAGCAGTCCATGGTATGGTTATTTTAAACTTTGTCTAGTATTCCGGCATCCTCAAACTACAGCCCACAGGCCACATGCAGGTGTTTTTGTCCATTTGTTTTTTTACTTCAAAGTAAGATATGTGCAGTGTGTACAGGAATTTGTTCATAGTTTTTTTTTTAAACTATAGTCTGGCCCTCCAACAGTCTGAGGGACAGTGAACTGGCCCCTGTTTGAAAAGTTTGAGGACCCCTGGCTCAGTTATTCAGTCACTAAAAGACATTTGAATTTTACACATACCAGTTTCAATACTTCCTTACCAGAATTTGGTATTGCCACTACTTTTTAATATAATTATTCTGATATATTTGTAATGTTATCTGTCTGTGATTTTAATTTGCATTTCCCTGGTGGTAATGATGTTGAATACCTTTTCATATGCTTACTTGCCATCTGTATACTTTCTTCAGTGAAATGACTGATGGTTCATGTTTTTGCATATTTGTAGCTGGATTGCTTTTTCTTTTAAATGTATTTTGTTTGTTTTTGCTTTTTGTGCTCCTTATATATTTTAGATACTAGACTTTTGTCAAATATATGCTTTGCAAATGTTTGCTCTCAGCATATCTTTTCATCTTCTTAACAGGGTCTTTCACAAAGCCAAACTTCTTTGATGAAGTCAAATTTACAAAAATTTTAATTATGTGAGTTGTACTTTTGATGTCAAGGACTCTTTGCCTCCCTATAGATTCTACAGATTATCTCCTTTCTTTCTAAGATGTTTATAGTTTTAGATCCTGCATTTAACTCTGTAATCCATTTTGAGTGAGTTCTTCTATAAAGTGTGAGGTTTAAGTTAAAGTTTTATTTTCTTTTGCCTAGCAATGACCCATTGTTGAAATGGTCATCTATCCTCTAATGAATTGCTTTTGTACTTTTTCAAAAATAAGTAGTCCATACTTGTGTGGAGTTATTTCTGGGTTTTCTAGTATGTTAAATGAATCTTGGTACCTGTAAATACATAATAAGCCTTGATATTGGTTAGACTATTCCACCCACTTTATTAATTTTCAAAATTGTTGTAGCAATTTGAAATCCTTTTTTCCATATAAATTTTAAAATAATATTGTCTTTATCTACAAAAATTATTGCTGAGATTTGTACAGGAATTGTGTTAAATTTGTTTATCAATTTGAAGAGAATTGACATCTTTTTTTTTTTTTTTTTTGAGACAGAGTCTCACTCTGCTGCCTGGGCTAGAGTGCTGTGGCGTCAGCCTAGCTCACAGCAACCTCAAACTCCCTGGCTCAAGCAATCCTACTGTCTCAGCCTCTTGAGTAGCTGGCACTATAGGCATGTGCCACCATGCCCAGTTAATATCTCTTTTTTCTATGCATTTTTAATTGTCTATCTAATTTCTTTCTATTTTTTTAGTAGAGACCAGGTCTCGCTCTTGCTCAGGCTGGTCTCAAACTACTGAGCTCAAATGATCCTCCTGCCTCGGCCTCCCAGAGTGCTAGGATTACAAATATGAGCCACCACGCCCGGCCAAGAATTGACATCTTTATTACACTGAGTCATCTAATCCATGAACAGAGTGAGTCCATTCATTTACCTTTTCTTGATTTCTTTCATCAGTGTATTATAATTGTCAGTGTGCAAATCCTGTACATATTTTGTTACAATTATATTAATATCTAAATATTTCATTTTGTTTTGAGTGATTTAAAATGTTACTGTATCTTTAATTTCAGTGACCATGTGTTCATGTCTAGAAAAGTAATTTTTTTAAGGTTATATAATGTTCTGTATATCTTCTAATGTTACTGAATGTAGCTATTCATTCTAAGAGGATTGTTTTTTGGTAGTTTCCTTGCAGTCTACAAAATCTATGTCTGCAAATAGAAACAGTTTTTTATTTTAAATCTTGTTTGAATCATTTTTTATCTGATCACACTGGCTAAAACTTTAGTTAAATGTTGAATAAGAGTGGAAAGAGTAGATATCTTTGCCTTGTTTCTGATTTTAGAGAATACAAATTATCTATTTTTATTGTTGTTGCTTGGTTTTGGTGTCATATTTTAAAAACAATTACCGAATCTAAGGTTGCAAGAATTAATTCCTGCATTTTCTTCTAAAATGTTATGGTTTTAGCATTTACATGTGGGTTTCTGATCTGTTATGAGCTAATTTTTGTATAGACATGAAATATGGGTCGAATTTCATTCTTTACTATGTGAATATGCATTTCATTTGTCCCAGAATTATTTTTTGAAAAGACTCTGCTTTCCCCCGATCAGGTTGTCATGACACTCTTGTCTAAAATGAATTGATTGTAAATGTAAGGGTTTATTTCTGAATTCTCAATCTTATTCCATAGATCTTTATGCCTGTCCTTACCCTATCACATACTTTTTTGATTATTGTAGCTTTGTAATAAGTTTTGAAATCATGAAATGTGAATGATCAAGATTGTTTGGGCTATTCTGCATCCTTTGCAGTTTCACATGAATTTTACAATCAGCCTGTTAATTTCTGAATACAAGGCTGGAATTTTGATAGGGTTTGTGTTGAATCTGTAGGTCAATTTGTAGAGTCTTTCAATCTCAACAATATTAAGTCTTCCAATTCATGGAAATGGGAGGCTTTTTCATTTATTTAGATATTCTTTAACTTCTTTAAGTAATGCTAACTTTTATTAATGTTATCAACTAATTTTTTCAAAATGCTGTCAGTATCAAATTTTTAAGGTTTCGTGTCCTAATATACATTCACTTTGTTCATGTAACCTGAACAAATGAAAACAATTTGTTCTCTATACAATTAAAGAAATTATGTTGTATTTGCTCAGATTTATTGATTACTTCAGATTCTCTACATTTTAATATGATTTGTCTACACAAAATACAACAGAATATTGGGTTCTCAATACTCTGACCCCAACCAATCTTTAAAACACATTTCTAAATATCTCTTGCATTTATCTTACCTTCTAAGTCAATCCACTGAAAATGTATTTATTTACTTCAATTTTTTTGCAAATTTATTTCTTTGCAAAAGTAAAAGTATGTGTTTGTGATGCTAGTTGTATCTTCCATCTCTTCATAGCCACACAAAGATGCCATCTACTTCATGAATATTTTGCTTAGTAACCTAGATAGATATTGTCTTTTAAAAATTTATAAAGCAATTACATTCTCAAATATAATATTTTCTATTATGTTTTAGTTTCCTAATTTATATCAATTTCTTTTACATTTTTACTTGTTAGAATGAAGGCTTTTAGGAATCAGGATAATATTATATATGTAGCCTTAGAAATAAGACATGCAATAAATGTTTCCTGAATGATTAGATGGATTTATTAATGAATGAATGAAATATAAGTAAATAAATACTTTTTTATCTATTTTAAAGAAACATTTATTTCTAATTTTTATGTTCCCCAGTATCTCCTAATAGCATTCTTTGCATGTAATTAACATATATTAAATTACTAATTTAAAAAAGAAACTATTTTACAATGTATATATTGAAAATTACATTTGTTGGTAATTGCCACACATATTTGCCTTTTTTATATTTTGAGAGATGACTGGAAACAGGCATTGATACTGAAGTAATTTAAACCAAATTATTTTCTGATATCAAACACTTAGGTTGGGATAAAATAGCTAATATACTAAAAACTTCAGTCTCGTAATTTGCATACCCAACTCATACTGACTATAATCAATGTTATGGTTTCTTAAAAAAGAACATTCATATTCTATAGCCTGAAATACAACAACCATTTTATTTTTATTATGAATATGCATAATAAAGGCAAGGACAATTATTTTGACAGGATTTTTGGTATATGAAGTATCAGAAGAGGAATGTGAATGAAAAAACATCATCTGTCATATCCATGGCCAAATGTCATCAAAAAGGACTTGGATTCTGCTAAAAAGACACTACCAGCTGAGTGTGGTGGCTTACACCTATAATCCTAGCACTCTGACAGGATCAGGTGGGAGGATCATGTGAGGTTAGGAGTTTCAGATCAGCCAAAGCAAGAGTGAGATCCCATTTCTACTAAAAATAGAAATATTTAGCTGGGTTTGGTGGCACAGGCCTATAGTTCAAACTACCTGGGAGGCTGAGGCAGAGGATTGTTTGAGCTCAGGAGTCTGAGGTTGATGTGAGCCAGGCTGATGCCATTGTACTCTATCCAAGGTGACAGAGTGAGACTGTGTCTCAAAATAAAATAAAATAATATGTTGACTGGATTAGTAATAAAATAAATACACTGAATTATTGCTTGGGTATAACTGATACTATTAACTGAAAATTTGCTGAAATACACTTGTAACTATAGTCTAAATTATGGCAATATAGCTCCTTTTGTCAATATTCTTTCTTCTCTACTAGAATTTTCCCTTTGAATCAAATTTGTAAGAGGGTTACAACAGAGCTTTTCTATATTTATCCTAATGGTAGGTATTTTCTGGAAAGCATCCCCATGCTAGTATTTGTTCCGATAGTTGATTTCTACAACAGGACACACATGCATCAAGTCCTTCAGGACCCTGGCCCCCATAATTTGAAGATGTTTGTAAAACATCCTCTATCCTTAGAATAACATCATACATATATTGCATAAAAAAGTAAATGATATTCAAACTCCCACCAAGAAGTGGTTATTGAAAATATGTGTAATATATTATGTATTTTTAAATCAATAAATTATTATATATTTACTATGAATAATGGCTTAGTTATAACAGGATTTTAAACACTCTGTATCAGAATTAAATGGAATCATGCGCCTAGAGATATTAAGATATATTTCCCAAATATAGATTTAGATAAAATCTATTTGGGAAACATGGGGTTAAACCAAATGAGCAGGCTTCTTGTCTATGGATTTCAAAATAGTTCATATTACATCCTAATATTTATTGTGAATCCCTAAAAGGGAATTGTCCATACTTATTTTACTGCAGAGTCATACTTCTAATGTACTCTTATTACTGTCTCATGTGTGTTCTTTGGAAAGTAATTTATGGAACATTTTTCAGAATTTTATACCAATTATGCAGTGTCCAAATTCTGGTGGTTAATTATCCTTGTTTTGTTCCATAATAAAATTCAAATAGGCATCTCTGACCTTCATGGAATAGTCACAAAGAAAACAGGTAAAGAAAAAAAATGATCAATGCAAATACAAGTTCCACAATTGGGAAAACAAATAAAACAATGCATGCCTATGATTTTAAGAAAGGAATAAATCTTATACTCAAAAGACATTTGTATTAATTCACTTTTTATTTTAATTTTTGTTCTTATTAAATTTTATTATAATGGAAAATTTATTCATACACAAAAGTGAAAAATAATGAACCCTTTCAATGCATGCACCTATCACAATTCACCACTCTTAAGGCTTGTGGAGAAGTCAGCTCAACACACACCACCTTGGCTGAGAAGGAGACAGTGGCAGTCCATGGAGGGCAACAGGGTGTTGTTATCCTCCTCAAAGAAAGAAAAGGAATTATGAATGAGCAGGAAAAATATTGTTTTTTCATGATAATTATTTTGCGTAGATCTAAAATAACTAGAAGATACATAAAATAAACAACCCTTCTAAATTGACTGAGTTACAGCACACACCCACACATATACACACACATCCCAAAACATAGGAAAGAACAGCCTAAAGTTTTTATGTACAAAACAATCCCAGAAAAGTAATAACAAATTAAACAACTGGTATAAACACAAAGTAAACAATTAAAAACAAACAAAAATAATAAATATGGCAACAAATGGTACCAATTTATCTACTTAAATAAAAATAAATTAGATTTGGTTTTATTTAACCAATCAACCAACTGACTGGCAAAGACACAATTTTGTGCAAGGGATATAGCTAAACAGAGTGTCTCTAAAATTTGTAAAGTAAAAGAAAAACTTGAAGCATATTAACCAAATACTATGGCTGTGTTATTTATATCAGATAAAGATAATTCATTCTATAAGTATGGTGAAAGGTACATTTCATTAAAGATAGTCAATCAAAATAATATTACACAAACAGAACTACTGTACTTAATAAATAAGAAAATATTATTAAAAACAAAATTTCCAAAGTACACATTATGTGAATGGAGAGGAGATATCAACAGATACACAATAATAGTATTTTTATTCATATAATCATGACAGATAAAATAGACAGATCATATTAAAATGTAAAGAATCCAAAGTATATAATTAATAAATTTGACCAAATACAACATAATTTCTTTAACTTCATAAAGACCAAATTGCTTTCATTTGTTCAAGCTGCATGTACAGAGTGATTGCATATTAATACACAAAACATTAAAAAAGAATAAAATTTTAAATACTGATGATATTTTGAGAAAATTAGTTGATAACATTAAAAGTGAAAATATAGAAATAAAAATACCATAAACAATTAGAATTAACAAAAATAAACTTCTTTAAAATCCTTAAATCATTAAAGGAACTCAAATTCAGTCAGAGATGGTTAATAAATAATATTGATGGAGAGATAACATCAAAATTTATGGTGTAGTGATAGAGATTATTGCAGAAAATTTATTATTAGACTTAGATAAACATGCAATAGTAAATATAAAAAAGAAATTAATTTAGTTCAGAATTTACATTAAGAAGTTAAACTAGATAAATAATATAAAACTAAGAATCAGAGAGAGAAATAATAAAGATAAAATAAGTAAAAGCAAAACACAAAATTGGTAAATTGATCCATAAAATAATTCACAGAAATGAAAGAAGATAAATCTTTAACCAATTTATGTAAGACAAAAAGGATAAATTACTAAAAAAAAAAAAAAGAATTTGTGATTTGGAGGAGAATAACAACAGATATAGAAGATATTCTAAAATTTTTTTTTAATTTTAAAAATTTAAAAGTGTGTCTGCCAAGATCCACTCAAATATATCTGAAAATTTGAATTAAATGAATAATTTTAGGGAGACTGTAAATATTGTAAAGAAAACTAAAAGTTCTTGAAAGAATTTCTTCTCGCTGGAAACACACACACACACACACACACACACACACACACACACACACACACACACACCAATCCCTGGTAGGCTATTGGTTAATGGTGATTTTTTTCAATTTTTTCTAATCTTCAAGATTATAGACTCCTAATACTAATTTAATGTCTGCAGAAACAAAATAAGCAGAAACTCTTCTCAATTTATTTTTGTAAGGACCACATAAAATTTTCACCAAAACTAAAAAAGATAAAATGAATAATCAAACAAAAATACTTCAGTTTCACTAATGAGTATATATGACAAAATGTTAAGTTACATATTTTTAAAAATCAATAGCATGCTGTAAGCATAATTAGCACTGCTCAATGTTGCTCACCCAAGAATGGAAGAATAATCACACATTAGGCTGTATCTGAATAGTTAACTTCATTATTAGGTCAAAGGAGAAAGAAATAGATGATTATTTCCACAGATAATAGCAATGTTATTTTCAAAATCCAATATCCACAAACCATTAGACCACTTAATATGTGGTTACCTTCATAGCATATGTTTGGTAAACATAATAATGGTGCCCCAAATATATTTGGGTTCCTTTATGGATCTAAGAATGTTTAAAGGGAGTGTTTCTTAAAATTTTTCAGTGGTTTAAGGAATTTTTATTTCTATATTTTCACTAATTTCTACTGCTAACTAACTCTGTCAAACTATCCCAATCTCCAAAACCTGAAACTGTTACCTTACTTGGCAAAGGTGACTTTACAGATGAGATTAAATTAAGGACTTTGAGATGAAGAGATTGTCTTGGATTATCCAGGGGAGCCCAATGCAATACCAGTTCCTTGTGATAGGAAGGTAGGAGTCAGAGTCAGAGAGTGTGTGATGAGAGGAGCAGAGCTCAGAGCTATATGATGCAGCAGTGATGGACCAAGTGGTACAGGCAGCCTTCTGAAGCTGGAAAGACAAGGAAATTAATCTATACTAGAGCATCCCTGTTGGTACCTTGACTTTGGGAATCACTTTCAAGAACTGTAAAATAATCAATTTGTATTGCTTTAAATCACCATATTAGTGGCAATTTGTCACAGCAGCAATATGAAACTAAAATAGATTTATATATGTAAACATGTATTCATAAATACATAATGTTTTATACATATTAATTTATGTATAGACATTTTTGCATAAACACACATGCATTTAATTATATATACATCCATATACATGCATAAATCCAACATTGTGATTAATAATGAATATTAAAAGAATTCTTAATTATTAAAAGAAAAATAATTGCATATTCTTTCTCACTTAGTTAACACTTTTTTAGAAATAGTATCTAAAGCAATCACATAAAGGAAAAAGTCCCATAAAGATTGGGAAATAAAAAAAATAATCATCTTATGTAGAAACTGTGTTTTTATATACAATATAAAATTAAAAAATAGTCAATAGCCATTAGAAACAATGAATAATTTGGTAAGGTATCTGATTATTATGTTAATACAGAATAAGCAATAATATTCTATTACAAAATATAAACAGTTCCTAAACACAGGATTACAGATATGGTCACAGAGCATTGACATTAATACTAATGTGGGAATAAAACTAACAAGGAATATGCAGGATCCATCTGTAACATTAAAACTTCATTAAGATATCTAAAAGAATTAAATAAATGAAATTAGAGATCTTCTTCTTGAATGTGAAGACTCAGCATTATAAAGATGTCAAATTTCCCTAACTTAGCCCACATGATCCTAAAAAATTTCCACAGGTTTTGTTGTTGTTAGAAACTAGCAAAATATGTAGTAATGATACTTAAATACCTTTGGATTATATACTTTATTTTTAAGAGACAGGGTACCTCTCTGTCACCCTGGATACTAAAACCTATATTCAATCATGACCAACATTAAGTGAAACGCAGATGGCAAAACTTCCTTATTCAACATAGAGGAAGAAGTGGAGTGAGTAAATATTAATGGAATGTGAACAAATGTTCTACCTTATCTAGTCTGGGATGATTAGGGAGTGAACATGCATTCTTTATGCTCTCTCTTCCCCTGTATTCTGATGAGATATATTCATGTTAGAGTGACTTTGGAGGACATGTTTTAAAGGAAACAAAATCAGCCAGTTCCAACATTATGTTCTTTCTTTTCTGCCATAACACCTGTACAATATGTTCCTTCACATATTCTCAAGTCTCTGTCAACACAAAGGAAAAAAAATCTTGTAGTTCTTTCCGTGTTTAGTCTAGCTCTTCTTAAGTCCAATCCTATCTTTATCCTAATGGGTATGTTGGGACCAGACTTGTTAGACTGAAGGGAAAGAGTACAGATGCGAAAGAAAACCAGGATCCATGAACATATTAGTTTCCTAGGGTTGCTGTAACAAATTACCATAAATTGGATGGCTTAAAGCATTAGAAATTTATTCACTCACAATTCTAGAGGCCAGAAGTCAGAAATTTGTGTTATATTGGCAAAGCCATGCTTCCTCTGAATGTTTTTCTCCTCTTCTTATAAAGACACCATTCATATTGGATTAGAGTCTACCCTGTTTTAGTATGATTGCATCTTAACTTGATTACATTTGCAAAAACCCTATCTTAAAATGAGGTCACATTCATAGGTACTGGGGATTAAGACTTCAATATATCCTTCTAAGTGTCACAGTTTAACCCATAACACCAAACAACGTAACTTCTTCAGGTGTGGTCACTACCAGTTATTCTAGCAAGAAGGGGATAACCTCCTTAGACATAGAAGGAAAGTTTAGTACAGCTGGAAAAGAAAGATCAATGAGATGGAAGGTTAAACATATCGAGACTCATCTGAACTCATGGGCATGTCTCTATTCCAATTTTCAAGGTCTTATTTGTTTTCCAATCTATACCCTAACTTAGTATTCAGTTTGAGTTGTAATTGTGTCACTCGCTAGATATCAGTGTCTTTTCTTCAAGTACATCTGCACTCTAAAAAGATACAAAAAAATTATTTTATAATAGTCATAAAAATTCTGTTTCTCTCACTGTGCTGCTAACTGATAATTCAATGGCCTTACCTTGTCATTTTCTTTCTGTATACTCTCAATTATAGTAACAAGATCAATTCATGCTCTTGTAATCAAAATTTCTACCACTAAATTCAGTTTTTCAAATCACTTTGTCTTTCTGTTGATTATCCCTTCAATTAGTACTTTATTCTAAGGAACTAGATGAAAAATTTAAGAAATTGTTTTGCCCCTGGAGTCCAGGCATTACTTGGTGATGAGATCATTACCATTAAATCTAAGCAGGACATATAATCCAACTCATATTACTTTTTTTCAAGATCTACTTTCTAAAACATTTTTTGAATACATGACATGAATTAGGGTTCATTTATTAAGGTAAACATGATTCTATGTGTTTTAAGAAGAAATATATTTAATAATGTGGGAGTTTTTAAAGTGTTAGAAGGGTGAGAGGAATAAAAGTCAAGGAAACCTATCACTGGCCATCAGTGTTCAGAGTGTTAAGACATTGCAGAAACTGTAGAAAACCACAGGAAATGAGCACAATTGTGGGCATATTTAAAGAAGTGATTTTCGGGGAATTTGTTGGATATTGCTACAAAATCTCAATAGCCCAAATCCCCACATTTGACAGTTTATATTTTCTAAAGATGGCTGCAATAATATCTGCTATTCTCTATCCCCTTCTGCAATGCTACTTTCCACTACTACAAAAAAATGCAGAGTTCTCTATCCACATTGTTATGGACTAAATATTTGTGTTCCCTCAAAATTTATATGCTGAAGTCCTAAACCCCATTTTGATGATATTTGGAAGTAATTACCCATGTGATTAGGTTTAGATGAGGTCACGTGGACAGGAGCTCCATGAGGGTCTGTGCCTTATATGAAGAGGAAGTAAGAAGGTGGCTATCTACAAGCCAGGAAGAGAAACATCACCAGGAAGGGAATCTGAAGGCACTTCAATCTTGGACTTCTTAGCCTCTAGAACTATGAGAAATAAATGTCTGTTATTCAAGCTAGCCATTCTACAGTGTTTTGTTATAGCAGCCAAGCTGACTAAGACACCCAAGAATCTATCCTTTGAAGATGTTGACCAACAAAATACAACAGAAGTGAAGTTTGTACCAGTTCAAGGCATCATGTTTTCTGGTTTGCCACTTAATGGCCTCTATGGTACATATCTTTGAGATGCTTCTCAGAAACCCATGCCACACTATGAAAAACTCAAGCTATACAGAGTGAGTTCACTGGTCAGTATGTTCAACTGAGCTCTGAGATGAAAGCCAGTATCAACTAACTTCCAACCATGTGAAAGATTCATCTTAAAAACAGAACTCAGTTGAGACTTCGTGCAATTATGGACTCAGCCAACACCTGCTTACAACTGTATAAGAGACCTCAAGCAAAAACCACTTGGCTGAACCCAGTCAACTGAAAGAATTGTGAAAGATGAGATAATTTATTGTTTTAGTCCACTACATTTTGATTCTGTTGTAGATATAGAATCATGCATTGCCTCTTTACTCCTGGTGAATCAAAATGCTTATCACCTATCTTTTGCTTTCCAAATCTGTGCCAATGTTCTCACTTGCAGAATCTGACCCAAAACTATGCTTGAAGAAATCCTGGAAAGTCTAGCTACCCCATATCCAGTTGTATAAGATAAAAAATAAAATTAGAAAGTATATTAAGAAGCTAATAGAAAATCTGATAGTAAAACAACAAATGACACTATAATAATTAAAATAATTTATTACTAGAAAAATAATTAAATCACTAAAACAAAATTAAAAAGTCTAGGATCAGAACAAAATGTATTTTGAAATTAGCTAAAAGTTAAATACAAATAGGTAGGATGAAATGTTTTTTAAAGCGAACAGTTTTGGGACAACTGGCCAACAATTTGGAGAAAATATGTCTCCAACAAAGAGAACCCCAGATGGATCACTATTTTATTCTTTATATTAGAATCCATAGAATTCAAACTTGGATAAAATGTATAAATATTGAAATAAAACCATAAAAGTGAGAAAACATATGAGTGAATTCAGTATAATCCTAGAATAAGGAAGACTGTATTAACTGAGACAAAAGTCAGGAAGAATGACAAATATGACTTCTTAAGAAGTAAAACCTCTTGACTAATACAACAAAGAAATCCACAATTTCTTTAACAAATGAGGAACTGGGAAAAATACATACAAACATATAACAAACTATTTTTCCTGACTTGAAAGTTATTTGTATAAATTAATAAGAAAAACATACACAATGGAAAAATGAAAATATTAGAAAACATTTTCTAAAAATAAGTGAAAATTACTTTGTAACACACAAAAATGGATTCTCAATCTTACCAATAAGAAAAAGAATATTCATTATCTGTCTTACAATATACTTTGGGTATAGTGACAAGAATTCAATGATACATAATATAGAGTCCTTTCTCTCAAGAATACTATTAATATAAAGTAAAATGAACTGCATTTCTGTTAACTTTTTTGTATTACTTCAAAATTTAATTTACTGTGCGTTAGGAATGTTTCCCATAATCTATGACAGAAATATTTATTAATAAATAATTAATTATCCCTTTAAAGTAAAGTTGAATTCCAAGTTTATCTATAGAAGTTTTTAGGTAGAGTTAATTTTGAAAATTTTATGTTTATTTTCATTATTTATTTTTAATTATTATGTGCACATAATAGTTATATCTATTTAGATGGTATATGTGATGTCTTGATACCAGCATATTATGTGAATTAATCAAAACAGAGTCACTGAGGTATCAATCACCTGAGTTATTTATCATTTCTTTGTGTTAGTAACATTCCAGTTCCACTATTCTAGTTATTTTAAAGTATACCATAACTTAATGTTGATTAGAGTCACTTTGTTGTGCTAGCAAATATTGTTCATTATATCTAACTATATTTTTGCACTCATTGACCATCTCACTTTATCTCACATTCGCTGTTGACCTTCCCAGCCTCAGGTAACCAGCATTCTACTGTATGGATTATCTTTGATCTAAGAATGTCACAGATTTTTCCATACTAAATTTGAAGTATTATTTCATCAGGTAGATTATTAAAAACCTATTATATGTACACAGACACTCATATACATACACACATGTGTGTATGAAGACATTAACAGAAAATGCATGTTCACCTCAACTAGACAAATGCATGTATGGCAACATTTTATTTATATGAATAAGATAGTTTTTATTCAGACTAAGCTTAATACAAACATGATTATTTTCCGTGTAGGTTTTTTTATTTCTAAAAGAAATGATCTCACAAATGCTGAATGAAAAAATATTTGAGAATATTGCATTTAACACTATTGCATCATATGTATACTAATTTTAAAAATAAATGCTTCCAAATATCCAATGTTCAGATATGCTAAAAATGATGTCTCAATCATTTGCTACCAAATGCTCCGATTTAGTATTTTATTCAAAAAATTGTGCACTTTCTTCAATTAAAAGTTTATTTAACCCACATCTAAAAATGAAAAAAAATAAAATAATTTTTAAAACATTTTTTACACAATTTCTTATGGAAAAATTGGAAAATCATAGCATGTCTGTGATATTGGCTCAAACCACTTTTGTGTTACAAAGGAATATCAGAGTCTGAGTAACTTATAAAAACAAAATATTTATTTGGCTCATAATTCTGATAGCTGCAAAGTACAAGATTGGGCATCTGCATTTGTTAGGGCCTCAGGATGTTTCCACTCATGTTGGAAGGCAGAGTTGAGCGAGCTGTGCAGAGATCACAGGGTGAGAGAGGAAGCAAGAGAGAGGAGAGAGATGGGGGCTAGGGGGTGGGAGATGCCAGACTCTTTAACAATCAGCTCTCATGGAAACTAAGAGTGAGAACTCACCCCAGAGGCAGGACATTAATCTATTTGTGAGGAATCCATCCCCATGACCCCAACACTTCCAATGTTGGGGATCACATTTCAACATGAGGTTTGGTGAAGGCAAACAGCTAAACCGTAGCAGACATATTATAAATGTTTGTCATGGTAGTTTTTCCTTAAAGGTAAATTTGTTAAACAAGTGGAGAAAAAGAGAAAAATTTGTTTTACTTTTGCTTGGAAAATCTTAAAGTTTGTCTTTAAAGGCAAGATTTGTGTACAGTTAGATACAGTATACAAATCTTGTGTACTGATTTGTGTACAGTTAGATACAGTATACAAATCTTGTCCTAACTGTGTTGCGGGAGTTACTTCAACAACTGTTCATTTTGTTTCATCTCCTGTTTACCAACTTTTTCTCTAATAATATGAGATTGAGAAATTTCTGAAGGACCTCTTTATGGTTTGTAGTTTTAAATCCTACAAATCTAATTATAAAATTCTTTTAGAATATTTAAAGCCATGATAATAGATTGCTTACATTTTTATAATATAATTTCTAAAATTTTCCTAAGAATACAGTGCCTAAAATATCAATTAATAAATACTTAATCATATTTTATTCTCTTTGTCATAATAGAGTTGTTTTTATTTAGGAAAAAAAACATCTTAAGTCTCATCAGTTATAATTAGCAAGAAAGAGGATTAACATAGAAATATCAAAGTGAAATAGTCCCTTCACCTTTCACCTTTTATTTCTCTACATTAATAGGTGCAGAAAAACACCTCGCCAGAATTTTAACCATTAACAAATGATGACATCCCCCATTTAGAAGGATCATAATTTTCATATGGTCCTCATTACAGAATTCCCAATTTGAAAATGTCATACAATTATTAGTTATCCATAAGAACAACCAAGAATAAATGCGGATTCTTTGTTTGATGGGTTGATATTGATACCTGCATCTTTAAGATGAAGTGTTTTAACAAAGAATTCAGGATAAAGGAAACTACATTTCAAGATGTAAAGTAGCCAAAACAAACCCCTTTTGTTACTCATTATAGGGCCTAGAAGATCCAAATGATTTTCATAAATGTTCTGAAAATAAATGTACCAGAAAGAGAAGATTTATCATCCTCGGTGGTCCCCTACATTATCCTGTCTCCCTTGTTCTCTACTTGTGCCACCTCTTTCTGGCGGGTCTGAACTGGAACAGTTTGTAGCATTATTGTGGCTGACCTTCCTCCTTTGCCTAGTCATATAGCTTAATGTGATAAGGTTGAAATATTACTAGAACTTTTTGTAAGAGAAATAAAAATTATTTAAAATTTTACTAACTTAAAGATATTATCCCTTTCTGATTCTGAATATGAGACAAAACTGAGCTTTCTGTTTGTGACTCACATATCTGTGACTTGGTCAAGAAAGATATTACAACTTGTATTCACATTTTAAGTTGGGGTCAATCCTGATGTCTTTTCAGGTAGGATGATTATTCCTTTCTAGAACATATTTTCTATCCTTCTCTCAGACTATGAATCTCCTCTACTTGATTTATTCCCAGTGTTACCTTGAAGGCAAGCTAGCCTGTGTGGGTCTGTAGAATCTGAATGAACAATCCTTTTTTTCCTGGTGTTAAAAGCTTACTCCTAGGCACCTCTGGGTAGCTGAAGAAGATAGTGACTGCTTACTCCGTCTATATCAGTATTTCCTGTAAAATCAATAGAAAACAATAAGAATAAATAAAGCAACACAAAAATGCCTTTAGCATAACTTGAAGACTAAGAAGGCCCATATTTCAAAATAATTATAAGTAAAAATATGAAAAACTCCAAATTCCAAGGAGAAATCTCTTATACTCTTATAATACCACAAGACTGCGGCAAAGTAGGACAGGACCAGAAAACCTGCAAAGAACAGAGAAGAGAGGAGTGGGTGATAGGACTCAGGATGATATATGAATGAAACAACTGTTCTAAAGAGTAAATTCATGGTAATTGGGGAAATTCTTAAAAGTGACTCAGGGCACACAGATTACATTGAAGAGACTTTAAAATACATGCGACTTAAAGTCATAGACTCAGGCAAAGAAATGTACAAAAAAGAAGGGTGAGGGTGCCCTTTGACAAAGGGATGATGAAGGGAAAAAGGAGAAAAAAGGGACTTTTGGAGTCCTGGAAGACAAGGGAAACAAACCTCAGTGAGCACACAGTCCTTTTGCATGTCAAAAAGAAAACAATTCACCAAAAAATATGAACTTTGTTACACCTACAAAAGAGGATACAATTGAACTAGAAATCTGAACCATTTCAAAATCATGAAAATAAAAACGTGAAATTGAATAAATCTGTGCAGATCATCACAAAAACATCAGAAAGCAAGATTCAATACTTATTATCTGGTGAAACATTCTCTTCAGATCCCTGCAAAAAAAAAAAAAAATTACAAGCATAAGGCAGAAAAAAAAAGTACAAGACAACACACCAACTTGAATTAAACTTTAAACAAGAATTTAGGCTATTAAAAACTATCTTGAATTATAAATTTGAAATTGAAAAATAGAATAGACAAGAAAAATAGAAATGGAAAGAGTTGATTGACATCATGGAAAAAATTTTTTAAAAAAGACAATTTTTCTCAGAAATCTAGATCAAATTACATGGCTCCCAAAAGAAAGTAAACTGATATAGATGGAAGATAGATAGATAGGTAGATACATACATAGATAGAAAGAAAGAATGAATGGTGGCTTGAGGAAATGCAAGAAATAACCATGAATTTGAAATTGAGATAAAATGAGATTTTAAAAAGTATGGATTTAGTACTTATTCAACTTTTTAGCTACACCTAGATCCATTTTGATTTTCTATTTCTTCTTGAGTTATCTTGATAAGTTATATTTTTCTAGAAAATTACCCATGTCATGTAAGTTTTCAAATTAATTGCCATAAAGCTATTCATAGCATCTCTTATTATTTTAAAACTGCTCTGCTGTTTCTTTGGTTACGTATCTTTTCATTACTTTTCTCTCCTATTTCTGGATTCATAAAAATGCATTTTTGATATTATGAGTGATTTTTAAAGCCAGTATTTAGCATCTCTGTTCACCTCTCTTATAGTTTCTTTTCATATTAATTTATTATCCTATCTTTATGACTTCAGAAATAGTCTGGGAAAAAAATTGTTATCCTATCTGTATTATTATAGTTTTGTTCTACATCCTTTGCCTTTATTTTTCATTTATTTTGTTGTTGTTACTTTTATCTTAAGATGGATGCTTATTCTTTGAAGTTCAAAGCATTTCCCTTCATAATATATTTTTTCTTCTTTTTTCTTTTTTTACATTTTAATTATTATGAATACATAATAGTTATATGTATTTATAGGGTATTTATTCTATAAATTTCATTTGAAGCACTGTCATACAAGGTTGATATACAATATTTCTATAACTATTTATTATAATTTATTATTCAACTTGTTAGTTATTTGGAAATGTCTTAAAATATCCATTTTTAATTGATCTCTTAATTAATTGAACTGGGATCAGAGCATGAATTCTGCATGACTGCAAAAAAAAAAAGTTGATGTCAGCTCTGTACCTTAATTATTGGTTGATTTTCCTTAATGATATATATGTGTAGTTTCTAATAATTCAGTGTTTTTTATATATATACCTATTAATTAAACTATAATTTATACACTATTTTGTGTTTTCTGCTTGATTGGATAATTATGGAGTGAGCTTGTTGTGTTAAATTTTCAAATTCTATTATGGATTTCCACCTGTCCTTGCAATTAATTAGCAGGGAAGGATGCCAGTGTTATTTAATGCAAATAAATTTAGAATTGTCATATTATTCTAGTTAGTATTAAGTTTTATCACTATCCAGTGGCCTTCTTTATTCCTATATAGTAATTATTGCTTAGGGTTCATCTTGCCTAACAGGTTGGAAGGTTTTGATTAGAATTTGTCTGTTATATCATTTCCCAAAGTGTCATTGTTAACTTTTTCTATGTTTTTGGTTTGTCTCTTTTACATAGTATATGCCTGGATTTTGTTTCTGTAGTATTCTTTGATAATCTTTATTCTTTAGTCCTGTACAGTAATCTCCATTTTAATTATATAATTAAGTAATTAAATTAATATTTATTTTAACTGATGAACTTGAATTTTTTCTGTATGTTTTTGCCTTTTCTAGTTATATTCCATTTCCTGTTTTCATGTTTATAACATTTTCTGTCTTATTTTTGATTAACCTATTATTTTCTCTTTTCTTTTACCCACTCTTCTGATTTATCTTTGCTATTCTTTTTAAAATTATCTTTAGAAAATTTGCATTCACAGTTATGACAAAAGCCTAAGATTTATCATTATCTCCGCTGCTTTCCTGAACAGTATAAAGATCTTAGAAATATTTTAACCTTGAAAACACAACCCATTTTTGCCTCTATTGGATTCCAGAATTTTATTCTTGTTTTATAGTATAATCAAAAACTGCATCTTATTATCATTATTTTATACATTCAATGTCTGCTTAAATTGGTTTATAGATTGACCAATATCACTCTTTCTTGTATTCAATTCTTTCTGAATTTAGTTTAATCCATATAATATAAATACATTAGAATTTTTTTTTATTGAAGACCTATTAATGATAAATGTTATCAGTCCTGAGTTGTATGAAAGTACTTAAAATGTCACTCATTCTTGTTGAGAGTTGGCTAGCGGTACACAATTATAGGCTGACATTTGTATTCTTCCAAGCTTTAATATTATTCTCCCATTTCCTAGCTTCTATATTTGTCTTTAAGTCATATGATGCCAGTTTAATTTTATTTCCTTTCTTTTTAAACTGTGCTTTAAAATAATCTTTGTGGGGTTTTTTTGTCCTGCAGTTTTATTATGTTGTGTCTGAGTATGAATTTCCATTTTTCTTTCTGAGAATTTATGTTTACATTGTTCTTAATATCTGTGTGTGGTGGGGGCATCATTCATTTGGGACGAGGTTAAATTTTCAACTCTCATTTCCAAGTTTTTGTTTACGTCTACCTAGCCTTGGAGAATTTGGGGAGGGAGAGACTACCAAAGCTTGTTTGCCAGGAGGTAGATTTAGTCAATATTTTCACTAGCTTCCCACTTTCAGGTCTTATCTCTTGTCTCACAAACAATTAAAACCTAAGCCTCTTGATTACTTTAAAACACAAATGCTGTTCTTTGATATATGGCTCAAGGTATGTTCTTAGTCCCTAAAGATATCCCTTGCTTTCTTTTTAGTTCAACTATGTATTTAAACACGTTTGCTATGTTATATGTAGCATTTCTAATTTGTGTATTGAGAGGATTTTCAGGACATTTAATCTGCCATAAGGCTAGAAATAGAAATCTTCTATTTTTTATTAATTTGTTCGAACACATCTAATTGATTTACTATTATATGTTAGGACTGCTCTTGGCACTAGTATATAACAGTGATGAAAACAAACACAAATCTCTGACCTCCTGGAAATTGTATCCCACTAGGGGAAGAAGAGAATAACCAAATAAGTAAAACATATGCTATGTAAGATGGTGATATATATGGGGGGAAAAGCACACATTAAGATGATTGGCAGTGCTGGTGGAACTTACAGTGGAGGAATCAGAATGTGCAAAGGCCCTGAAGTGGGAGTGTGCCTGGCATAAGACCCAGCTAATTATCTAGCGCAAGCAAAACATGAAGTCAGAAAGGAGCTGGAGGCAGGGCGCGGTGGCTCACGCCTGTAATCCTAGCACTTTGGGAGGCCAAGGCGGGCGGATTGCTCAAGGTCAGGAGTTCGAAACCAGCCTGAGCAAGACCCCGTCTCTACCAAAAATAGAAATAAATTAATTGACCAACTAAAATATATATACAAAAAATTAGCTGGGCATGGTGGCGCATGCCTGTAGTCCCAGCTACCCGGGAGGCTGAGGCAGGAGGATTGCTTGAGCCCAGGAGTTTGAGGTTGCTGTGAGCTAGGCTGACGCCATGGCACTCACTCTAGCCTGGGCAACAAAGCGAGACTCTGTCTCAAAAAAAAAAAAAAAAAAGAAAGGAGCTGGGGTAAGGAGGGTTATGACTATGCATAATATTAGAGATTATTCTTAGGACTTGAACTTTTACTTTAAGATGCAGAGCCAGTCAAAGGTTTTATGCAGAGGAATGACATGATCTGACTTCAGTATTAAAAGGATCACTTTTATGAATAGCTGTGATATGACATTACATATAGATATGATATGACATGGCTTTATTTATTACTTCACTAAAGACTGGTTGGCATATGAATACAAAAAGTATGGATTTGGCAGTCACATTAATTGACTACTGTTGACAATTAAATTGGATAATTTGAGTCCCAATATAGAAATTTTAGAATAGGGTTTTCTGGATTAGGCATACATTTTCATTAACTTAACTTTGCTTTCTCTAAGCTTCTAATTTTTTTCTAGCTTTTCACAGCTATTCCCTGAGTCCTTGTTTTCCCACATTCTGCAAAATAGAGTCTAGGTCAAGTAAGAAGCTATAAAAATGCAGATCTATGTGTAAAAGTAAATCTTTACTAGACTTCAAATCCATCTCTATAAACATAACCAATTAAAATTGTTTTTCATAAACCATAGGATTTGAACTTCTTTCATAACTCTCTCTTTCTCTCATAAAATCTTTATTGTTAAATTATGTCAGAGTACAATAAGAAGCACAGTAATTCAGTGTTTGGGATAAGAAAGCTAAATGAAGAAAAATGATGTATAAGGAAGCTAGAAGATGCTGCATCATTTTAATTTGCTTTTCCAACCTTTCGCAATGACCTTTCCTTGAACATGGCAGCATATCCTAACAAATAGTGAAATTGTACTAAAGTTAGTAAAAAGGACCTACCTGTAGTTTTTAAAGTATCAAAACAAATGGCATGCTTTATTTTTATATTCATTTATCTGTGTCTAAAAATATAAGATGTTGAATATAAATTTGACCAGTATGACCTCAATAACACATTTTGTACAACCCCATTGTAAGGGATTATCTCAGATTTCTTGCTGAAGACCAAGGAGTTTGCAGAAAGTGGCTTAAATGATTATTGGAATGGGAAGAAAAAAGAATTTTAATAAATTACTGTAAGTCCAGGTAGCATTTGAAAGTACCAAACTCAGAGTCTGGAAGTAAGTAGGTGCTCAAAAGATCATGTCAACATGATTTTAACTCATTTCTCCAAGATTCAGAAAAACATCTATAACAAGGAAATATATTAATATTTTAATTTTGTGTATTACATACCTCCACACCCTGTGTTCTAAGGCTTGTAACTCATTGCTTTAGAAAATTTTGCTGTTAGCAAAGCAGAAGTTGCATCAAATACTTTCATTTCTGGGTTTTGTTTTCCTAAAGGTTGAGCCCTTGCATGGATTGTGCTAGAATTACCATAAAGAAGACAAAAGGCCAAGAAGCAGACAGGTAGAGAGGTGACGCATCTAGCCTCAAGAGTATAGGTCTTGTTTGGTGTTGAGGTGGGTGAATTGGTTTAGGCCAGGAATTCCAGACCAGGGTGGGCAACATATTGAGATACTCCCCACCGCTAAAAAGTTTAAAAAATAAAAATTAAATTAGCCAAGATGTACCTATAGTCCTACCTACTCCAGAGGCTGAGGTGGGAGGATCCTTTGAGCCCATGAGTGAGAAGCTGCTGTGCTATGCTATGAGTGTGTGCTGTGCTATGATCATGCCACTGTGCTTAAAAAGAATATGCCTTTTTCAGATGTCAGTTTTTCCTGAGGACATGGTATAGCTTTCTATTGACTTATATCTACCATCATGTCTAACAGGAATGTTTTATAGATTTTCTCAAACAAGTCTTATATATTTCTTATTAAATTCATTCCTAAGTACTTTGACATTTTAGATTGTCATTGTAAATAGAATTTCTTCCATTATATCCTCTGACTGTTTTTGAGTGTATGTAAAATTTACATATATATATGTGTATATATATATATATATATATATAAACATTTGTGTTCTTTACTAACTTTTTCTTTTGTTTGTTAAAGGTTTTGTAGTCATTTTCTTGAGTTTCCACTTATATATTTATATTATATGAAATAGTGATAGTTTCACCTCCTTTTGTAAATTTTACAATTTTATTTTTCTGCTTTAATGAATTAGCTAATGCTAGCAGTATAATCTAACTAGTGGCAAAAATCTCCTATGTTTTCCTAGTTACTGTATGTTACTATATCTCCTACCCTTCATTACTTAATTTTATACAATAGTGTTATGACTCTTTTCTGTGCATTCTTTAAACTTTTACAACTATATGTATCAACCTTAATTGATATTGTTTGATTCTCAGTTAGTAAAGACTTAGAAATCAGCTATACCACTTGACTTAATATATCCTCTCTCTGTTTCCCATTTTTTGGTGGTTGTATCTTTTCTTTTTTGTCAGAACATTTGTACTTCATTATGACTCTCTTAATCTACTTTTACTTTTTCTTGTAATTCAACTTAAATACTCAAGGTTATCTTTTTGCTATAATTTCCTCAAAACATCTGTTTGGCTGAATTTTGTTTTCAACTTTTTCCTGAAGGACCTATATGAACAATATTCCCTGAGTGATTCCTGTCCATTTTCCTTTGGCTTTTTAAATTGAAGAACATTAAATAGGATGCACATTAGATGGTCCCAGTAGGATAAGGGAGAAAGAAGAGTATTGAGAGCAAGGAAACTTATAATAATAATGTGACATAAACTGTGGTTAGAACAATGTTAAATGCTACACTTGATGAACACCTAAATTTGGGCCCTGAAATTTATATCCACTAAATAGCATCATTCTAGGCAACAAATCTTTTAAGTATCCAGGGATGAAGTAAAACTGTGTGTTAATCTATTTAAAATGATTCTACTCTATGACTTGTAATTACAGGCTATTTACTTATTCAGCAATTCATTGTACAGTGACATATGCCAAGTGTGGTGCTTTGTACTAAGGTTCAGTGAGAAAAAAGACAGATAACAATCTTTGTCTTCTTGGAGCTTACAGTTTCACTGATTAGAAGTATTTGTCTTTCAGAGTCTTTCTTAACATAATTTTTAGACTTCTTCTGAGTCTGTGATAGGCACAGGATTTTAACAAAATTTGTTTATGTTTCTGAGACATCTTTCAGTTATAGAGAACGATATGCAAGTCATTCATTTGACTCTTTAAGTGCAGTGTTTGAGAAGAATAATAGTGTCAATTTCATTTATAAGGAAATATATCAGTCAATATCTAAAAAATGTTTAACGAATAATGATTAAGATCCAGAAGTAGCACGTATGTTGGCTTACCTGAATTGGCCAGAAATGGAAGCACCTCTAATTCTATATACTTTTTATATATTCCGTGTAGTAATATGCTTTTTTTCCTTCAAAAGAAAAAGGGAAAGGAACATTTGATTTTGAATGGAATTGGAGATTTGTCAACTTTGCTTTATTTGAAAATGTTCATATTTTCTTACGTACTCTTTAACAGCACTTCGTGTACATCTGTATCTTAGTTCTTTCTATGTGATACTGAAACTTTCTGTTTCTGGGCTCGACTTCCCATCTGGAATATAAGCTCTTTTTGGAGACAGATGTAGTGTCCCTCCACCCTGTATCCACTCTGCTAATCACATGATCTGGCACATAGTAAGCTCTTCAGTACATGTTTGCTGCCTTGAGCTACACCTTTCTGTGCAGGATAGGAGCTGTGATCATACTAGATTTGCCATCAGAATGCTTACATAAATAATAGAATACTTCCTGTCTGGGTCTGTCTCAGTGTTTTTCTGCACTCTGCTTATATATGCAGAAGCAGGTGGCCAGACTTGCATGGTAGAGAGGGAACTAGGTCACAGAGACCACTTAGATTATATACATGTAATCTACATCTCAGCTCCAAGATATGTTGTCCCTTGGTGAGATGCTCTTGGACACCCTGCTCAGCATGTTGCACACAAGGAGTGGATTTGAACATTATTTGCCACTGATCAGTGGCTACTCTCTCCTGATTCTGAGTCTCCTAATTTTTCTGCAGTGTCAGTCTCATACAGAATGATTTCTTAAATTCCCTCCCTTGAGCTTCATACAATTTAGTCATGTCCTAAATAACCAAGAAGTGGAAAATGGATGCACAGGATTGACATTTTCTGCCAGGCGACTGGAAAGAGTATGCCGTTAAGTGAAACTGAACTCCAAGTGGGTGTCAATAATGTGAAGGAACAAGAAGCAGGAAGGCAAGGAGAGAACAAGCCCTCATCTACTCACTGTTGAAAACCAGAAGCCTATGAACCTACAAAACCCTAGGACCTGAGGGATAGAAAGGACTTCAAAAATCCACTAGTACCTTCTAGTTCCTACACAGTAATTCCTTCTGCATGGTCCAAGCAGGAGAGCATCCAGGCCTTTCTGGAACATGATCACTGAAGGAAGAAAATATAGTCTATACAGCATCTCTGATCTCCAGAATGTGACTCCAAAAACTATATATAATAACGGAGGCCAAAGAGACTAAATATATATTATTAAATTACATTCTGAAGGGTAGGAAAATCCATTTACAATAAACAGAGGTAAAATTTAATTATTGAGGCAATGACCAAACTAAATAAATCAAAATATAGACCTTTGCCTGAAATATATGGACTATTTTATACCTTTCATTATGTGAATCGATCACCATTTCTATTTGCTTTTCAAAGTAACATTAAATATGAAAACAATTCTTCCTTATTTCCAGAACTTCATCTTGTTTTTCACACTTTTTTTTTTAACTAACACTCAGTGAGAAATACATTTCCCATCACATCTCGCTACAAACACATACACAACTGAAATTAAAACAAAAGATTCCCAGAAGAATACTCACCCTTAATACTGATGCAATCTGATTGTTTCTATTATTTACTATTTTATTCTACTTTTTTGTTGTTCTATGAAATCATCAAAACTTTAATTCTTGTTCACACCAAATGCATGTTCTAAATTGCCTATGACTCTGCTACACTTTATCTTCACTTAGGACCTAGCTGATGAAGCAGCTTCTATGTTTAACATCACTCTTTCTTGTAGCACAGGCAAACGACAGGTCATGGAAAAACCAAACCATGGTTCTTAATTTTTCTCACCAGAAATAAAACAGATAATTCCACTTATATACCATTATCCCAAGCAAGCCACACTGCTAAGTGTGATTTAATTAAGTTGGGAAAGCATAATTCATCTTCAGGGACAGATAGAAAATTTTTGTTAGAAGCAACACAACCTACCTCAGTGCTTTACATAAGTACATAAGCTCATATAAGTTTTAAAGCCCTGCTGATACAGGTATTAGTCACACTATTTAAATAATTTTTAAAAATGAGCCACATAGGCCATAGAACTGGCAAAGCCTGGATTCAGAGCAGATTTCAGATATACAAAGCCCATTTCCATAACCTATATATTTTTATCAGATCTCAATAGACTAAGCTTTCTTTTACAAAGATCTCCTAAAAACTAACAATATGGTAATGAAAACACAAACTTTATATGATTTTCTTATTATTTATATGATTTTCTTATCATTTTTAAATATTTACTGTCACAACCATTGTAAAGGATTCAGACCTACTGTTTGGAAAACACTGATCTATGGAAGTTCAAAGAAGTTCAGAATGTAGAGAAATGTCTTTGTTTTCCATAAGGACTGATTACAAGAAAATGTATATTACATTGAGAAACTAATATTACAGAGCCATGAGATACTAGGAGTGCAGGAACTAACACTGCAGTCAATTCCACAGACAAATGATAGTTAAAGCTTATCTCGGAGAAAGATTTTTCTAAATTAAAGTCAGTATTTGTCTGTAAATATGTACAATGGGAAAGTAGAATACAAGAACCCCTGCTAAAATGATTTAAATTGTTAGCAATTTTCTGTTTTCCTGCATTTTTATTGAAAGATACTTTTGAATAATAACAATTTCTAGCCCTTTTGAGCACTTACATTGGGTTAAGTCCTGTTAAGAGTTTTACCTATTTTATCTCAATCTGCACAATAACTTATAATGCAAAAACTATTGTCATCTCCATTTGACAAGTAAGAGAACAGATAGGGAGAGATTAAATAATGTGCTTATGATCACTTAGCTGGTGAGTGGCAGAACTAGGGTCACATGTAGTCTCCAGGCTTCAGAGAATGTACTCTTTTATCAAATTGTGATAATACACAAAATATCATAAAATGTGCTATTTTAACCATTTCTAAGTATACGGTCAGCATTAAATATGTTCACATTGTTGTGTAACCATCACCACTATCTTTAGAAATCCTTTTATCTTCCAAAACTGAAATTCTGTATTCTTTAAGTAGTATCTCCCCACCCCCAGCCTCCTGCCCTGGCCACCACCATTCTACTTTCTGTCTCTGTGAATTGGATCTTATAGGTACCTCAAATAAATGGAATCACACAGTATTTGCTCTTTTATGACTGGCTAATTTTATTTAGTGTAATGTCTTTAAGGTTCATCCATGTTATGGCATGCATCAGAACTGCCTTCCTTTTTAAGGATGAACAATGTTCATTGCATATGTATATCACATTTTGTTTATCCTTTCATCTGTCGATGACACCAGGGTTGCTTTCACATTTTGGATATTGTGAATAATGCTGTTATGAACATGGGTGTACAAATATTTCTTTGAGCTCCTGCTGTTGACTATTTTGGGTATATACCCAGAAGTAGAATTGCTGGATCATATGGTAATTCTATTTTTTAATTTTTTTAGCATAGCATCTTTTTTCCATAGCAGATGCATAATTTTAAACTTCTACCAGTAGCGCGTAAGGGTGCCAAATTCTCCTCATACTCACCAAAACTGGTTACTTTTTAATTTTTTTCAATAATAGGCAGCCTAATGGGTACAAAGTGGTATCTCATTATGGTTTTGATTGCATTTCCCTAATGATTAGTGATGTTGAGCATCTTTTCTTGAGCATCTAATGTGTTTATGCATTTGTTGAACATCTGTGTTTATAGGTCATTTGTATATCTTCTTTGAAGAAATGTCTATTCACGTTCTTTGCCCATTTTTGAATTGGGTTATTTTGTTGTCTTATTGTTAAGTTTTAGGAGTTTTCTATATACTCTGGACATTAATCCTTTGTCAGGTATGTGATTTATAAATGTTTTCTCCTAATCTGTGGGTTGCATTTTTTCTCTATAGATAGTGTCTTTTGTTGCACAATTTTAATTGTAGTGTCCAATTTATCTATTTTTTTCTTTCATTGCAACCTGTGCTTTAGGTGTCACATCTAAGAAATCATTGCCAAATCCAATGTCCTAGACATTTTTTTACTATTTCTCCTTAAACCTTTTTTCTAAGAGTTTTATAAATTTGGCTCTTGTATTTGGTCTTTGATCCATTTTGAATTAATTTTGTATATGATATTAGTTTGGGATCAACTTTATTCTTTTCATGTGGATATCCAGTTTTTCCAACACTGTTTGTTGAAGACTGTCTGTTCCCCATGGAATGGCCTTGGTACCCTTACCAAAAACCATTTCACTATATGTGATGGAGTTTACTTCTGGGTTCTCTATTCTATTCCATTGGTCTATATGACTGTTTTTATGCCAGCACCACCCTGTTTTGATTACTGTAGCTTTGTAGCAATTATTGAAACAGGAAGTCTGAGATCTCCTACCGTATTCTTCTTTTCCAAGATAGTTTTTAATATTTTGGTTCCCATAAAATTCCATGTGAACTTAAGGATTGATTTTTCTATTTCTGCAAAAAAAAAAAATCGTCCTTAGTCTATTTTGGATTGCTGTAAAATACCTACGACTGGATAATTATTAAAGAAAAGAGGTTTATTTAGCTTGGAATGGCAAGTGAAAGAACCAGTGGCACATCTAATGAGGGTCTTGTGCTACTTAAACTCTTGGAGAAAAGCACAAAAGGAAAGAGGCACATGCAAAGCAAAAAAATCACTCGGACAAGCCTGGCTTTATAACAATGCACTCTCATGGTAACTAATCAAGTGCCCAGAATGAAAATTCACACAGTTCTGCAAGAAGGCATTAATCTATATGTCCCCATTATCCCAAATGCAATATGCTCCACCTCCCAATACTGTCACATTAGAAATAAAATTTCAACATAAGTATTGTAGGAGACAAAGCATTTTCAAATCACAGAAGTATCCATGGGATTTTGATGGGGCTTGCATTAAATCTGTAAAACACTGTTAATTATATTGACATCATAACAATATTAAGTCTTTTAATTAATAAATAGAGGATGCCTTTCCATTTATCTGTCTTCTTTAAATTCTTTAAGTAAAGTTTTGTAGTTTTCAATGTACAAGTCTCTTACCTTTGTGGTTAATTCTTAAGTATTTGTATTCTTTTTGCTGCTATTGTAAATTTAATTATTTCCTAATTTCCTTTTTAGATTGTTCATTTTGTTAATGAATAGAAGCATAGTAACTGATTTTTCTGTGTTGATTTTGTATCTTGCTACTTTGCTAAATTTGCTATTTTTGTTAAATCTTTAGGGTTCTCTACATATAAGATCATATTATATGTGAATGGAGATAATTTTACTTCTCCTTTTGCAATTTGGATGAATTTTACATCTTTTCCTTTCCTAATTTCTCTGGCTAGTATTTTCAGTATTGTGTTGAATAGAATTGGCAAGAGCAGGCATCCTTGTCTTGTTTCTTATCTTAAAGTAAAAGTCTTCAGTATTTCACAATTGAGAATGATGTTAGTGTTTTTTGTTTGTTTTATTTTGTTTTTTCACATATGGCTCTTATTATGTTGAGGTAGTTTCCTTATATTCCTAGTATCATGAAATGGTGTTGAATTTTGTCAATCGTGGGTTTTCTGTTTGTTTGTTTGTTTGTTTGCATCAATTGTGATAATTATTTGTTTTGTTTTTCATTCTGTTAGTGTAGTTTATTAAATTGATTGATTTTTGTATGTTGAATCATCCTTGCATTCTGGGAACAAATCCTAGTTTGTCATAGTGTATAATCCTTTTAATATGCTGTTGATTTTGGTTTGCTAGTCTTTTTTGAGAATATTTGCATCGATGTTCATCAGGAATATTGGTCTATAGCATTCTCTTGTAATGTGTTTCTGTGGCTTTAGTATCAGGGTAATGCTGGCCTCGTATAATGAATTTGTAAGTGCTCCTTTCTCTTTAGTGTTTTTGGAAGAGTTTCAGAAGGACTGGTATTGATTTTTTCTTAAATATTTGTAGAATTCACCAGTGAGTCTATCAGGTCCATGTTGACTCAATCTCCTTATTAGTTGAGTCTATTTAGATTTTCTATTTCTTTAATTCAGCATTTTTAGGTTTTGTGTTGCTAACAACTTCTCCATTTCATCTAGGTTATGCAATTTGTTGGCATACAATTTTTCAGAGTACTTTCTTGTAACCATTTTATTACTATAGAACCCAGTAATAATTGCTCCACTTTCAGCCTGATTTTAATAATTTGAATATTCTCTCTTTTACTTTGTCAATTTAGGTACAAACTGAAATTGAAAATTTTGTTGTTTGAAGAATTAAATTTTGGTTTTGTGCATTTTCTCTGTTGTTTTCTATTCTGTATTTCATGTATTTTGGTGATAATTATTATTTTCTTTCTATTCACTGTGGATTTAGTCATTCCATTTGTATTTTCCTGGTTTGGAAATTTAGGTTTTTGGTTTGAGATTGTTTTCTTTTTTAATGTGTTTATAGTTATAAATTCCACCTTAGTATTGGTTTTCATGCATCCCACAAGTTTCACATGTTGTGCTTTAACTTTCACTCACCTCGAAGTATTTTCTAATTTTGCTTGTGATTTATTATTTGACCTTATGTTGCTTAAGCATGTGTTATTTAATTTCCACAAATTTGTGATTTTTCCAGTTTTGTTAATTTTATTGATTTCTAATTGCATCCCATTGGGGTTGGAAAATATACTTTATATATTTTTAAATCCACTGACTTAATTTGTGGCCCAACATATGGTCTGTTCTGGGGAATGTCCCATGTATACTTGAGAAGAATGTATGTTATATTATTGTTGGCTACAGTATTCTGCATATGTCTGTCATTTATAGTCGATTTGTTATTTTATTAAAAGCCATCTTTTAAAAATATTTACCTTCTCTTTGGCTGTCCTTTTCATTATTGAGAATCGGGTACTCAATTCTCAGACTATCATTGTAGAACTGTGGATTTCTCCCTTCTAGTCTGTCGTGTTTTGTTTTGTTTTGTTTCAGATATTTTGATGGTCTGTTATTATGTGCCTAAACATTTATAATCATTATGTCTTCTTTTTCTATTGAACCTTTTATTAATATATAATGCCTCTTTTCCCTTGTGAATTTTTCAATTTAAAGTCTATTTAGTCTGCTAGTGATACTGTCATATCTATCCTCTTTTGGTTACTATTTGCCTGGAATGTATTTTTATATCTTCTATTTTCAATTTATTTGTGTCTTTGCATCTAAAATGACTAGACAACATATAATTGAAGAATTTTGTAAAATTTATTCTGCCAAATATCTTTTGTTTGGAGAACTGAATGCATTTATATTTAAAGCAATCACTGATAAGGAGGGCTTCACCTTGATCATTTCGTTATTTATTTTCTATATTCCCTATCTGGTTTTTCTGTGATTCATTTATTGCATAACTGTCTTCATTTACATTTAGTTGATATTTTTGTATTGAAACTCTTAAATTCCCTTCATGTTTCCTTTTGTATATGTGCTATAGCTACTTTCTTTGTGGTTACCACGGGGATCACATTTAACATCCTAAAGTTATAATATTCTAATTTGAATTTATAGCAGCTTAATTTTAATTGTATACAAAACCTCTGCTTCTGTGTAGCTCCTTCCCCACCTCTTTTAGTTATTGATATCATACAATTACATCTAACAATTTTTGCGCATTAGCCTATTAAATCACATAGAAAACAAAAACTGGAATTATAAACCAAAATTTCAATAATACTTACTTTTAAAATTGTTTTTGTATTTACCTTTGTCAGAAATCTTTATTCCTTCACACAGTTTTCAGTTACTGTCTCAGTCCTTTTATTTCAACCTGAAGAACTCCCTTTAACATTTCTTGCAGAGAAGGTCCAGTTGTAATGAATTCCCTCAGCTTTTCTTTATCTGGGAATGTAATAATTTCTCTATCAGTTTTAAAAGACATTTTTGCCAGATATAGGGTTTTTGTCTTTTGAAGGTTATTTTTTCCTTCAGGACTTTGAATATATCAATCACTTCCTTCTAGCTTCTGAGATTTCTGATGAAATGCTTGCTGATAATCCTATTATAGATCCCTACAATGTAAGGGATCTTTCTTGCTGCTTTCAAGATTCTCTCTTTGCTTTTGACTCTGGAAAGTTTGATTATACTGCATTTTAGTGTGGATCACTTTGAATTTATCCTACTTGGGATTTAACCATTAATCTTTCAAATAATGTCTTTACCTCGTTTTCTCTGTCTCTTCTCCCTCTAGGATTCTCAAAATGTTTGTGTGGGTTCTCTTAATGGTGTCCCCTAGTCTCTGATACTGTGTTTACTTCTTCATTATTTTTTCTTTTTGTTGTGAAAAAAATGGTATTTTTAATTTTCTTAGCTTCAAGTTCACTGAGTCTTCCTTCTGCCTACTCTGTTTTTGAGATCTTCTAGAGAATTTTTTATTTCATTTATTGTACTTTTCAGCTGTATTGTTGAGGGAGCAATTCTTTTTATGTTTCCTATCTTTTATTTATATTTTTATTTTGCCTATTTATCATTTTCTTGAATTTTTTTATATCTTCTGTTAATTCTTGAGCATCTCTAAAACAATTGTTTTAAAGTCTTTGTCTAGTAAGTCTTCCATCCTGATATTTTTCAGGAATTACTTCCTTTTTTTTTCTTTAAATGAGCCTACTTTAATGTTTCTTTTAAGACATAATTTTTCAGTTGAAAACTGGATATTTGACTCTTTTATTATAGTAACTTTAGATATCAGAGAATCCCCTTTCCCTAGGTCTTGTTGGTTGTTGTTGTTTGGTTGTTTTAGGGTTTCTCTATGCCAAGCCTCATGTGTAAACTTAAGGTTTTCTCAGGTCTTTTCTGAGCCTGTGCTTTTTCCTAGGCATGTGAGGGGACTTTCTAAATTCATCTTTATCTATGATGCTTTTGAATGTCCTAGTCCTTAGTTGGCTATCTCCCAAAAACATAAAAGAGAAAAGTAAAAGCAGAAAATTATGCCAGACTATTAAGTCTCCTAGAAGTCACTTCACCCAGAAGGGAAGAGGCTTATGACATTGCTGGTGAAGGTTGCAACACTGACTGCTTATCTCTGTGTCTGCACTTTCATGATCAGAAGCATCAATCAGTGATCAGAAAACAGATGCTCAATATTTGAAGAACTGGATCTTTATTGCCCAACCTGGCTTATGCAAACTACCTGTAAGCTGTTCCTCAAACTTACATGGATTGCTGTCTCCTATAAAATTATAGAGTTGATGATAGCCATTACTGCCTTAAGAGTTAAAATTGACGGAAATTAACTCAGTTTACAGTCCAATTCCTTCTCCTCAATTTTGCAAGCCTTCATAGACTTCAGAGTTTTAAAACAGTTATATCGGACAGGTGCTGGCATTACAATTTCATCTAGGTGAAGAATCAAATTCCTGGGGCTTCGTACACCACCATCTTCCCTGAAATCACTCTCTAGACACCATTCCCTCTATTTTCTTAACAATGACACCATAATCTTTTTTGGGTTTTCTTTGCTTCCTCTCCTGAACAAAATTTACCAATTGGCTTCTTTATAATTGGATATCTGAGACATGTGGTATAAAGAAACAATTCCCTGGACTTTTTAGAATCAAATCAGCAAGGATTTTGTGGCCCACTCACAAGGCTCAAGCTTTTCTGTTAGTCTGAGACAAACTTCAACTTCCCAGCCTCTGGACACACTTGCTCTACTGCCTTGCCATTGTCATTTTTTTCACTTAGAGTTAAAATAGGTCTCACTATTTAAATGATTGAGAAAGTTAACTTTGTATTCTCATTTTCCCTGAAATTTCATTCACAATACTCATTTCCCTTTCACCGTCACAAAGGCATCATAGCATAAGGAATATTTTCCCCCAAATCCAATAAATTTTAAGTATAATTTTGTTTACTATATATCCTAATGTTCATCTGTTCTTTCCTGCACCATGACAACTGCTAGTGCTATCCTAAGTGAGCCCTCCTTCATCTCTCTTCTAAATTATATTGTTTATTTGCTATCTGCTTTCCTGTTTCCACTTTCTCCCCCTTTAATTGGTCTTCTATATGTTTGCAAACATTTATTGACTACCCACAATGTGCCTGAAATTGTTCATGGCTTTGGGGAAATAGATGAGTAAGACACAATTCCTATGCTCAATTGTCTTAAAATCTAGTGGAATCAATAAAACATATTATATATTTTAATATTGTAAATAATATCTTGAAATAAAAATAAAAATATTCAAGGTTTATAAGAGAGATTAGCCCAAATTTAGTGTAGAGAAGAGAAAAGTTTGAGGGAAAATGGATGCATATATCTTAAAAGATACATGGAATTTAGATAGGTAGGGAGAGGGGAAGGACAATAGGAATAGTGAAGGGAATACCTCAGAGTTAAGCGAAATTGTGATATAATACAGGTGAAAAAGGAGAGGGAGTTAATACTTCTAATCTTTTCCCTCCTACTCCATTCCCAGAGCCACCACTGCCTTAGTTCAGGACATTATTCTGTTGTGTCTGTTCTACCAGTTGCTGTGCCTCCATATCACCTCCATTTCCCATTTTTAACATCCTTCAGCTCATTTTCTACTCTCAAAAGCAAAAATAGGATTAATTTGTATTTTGCTTAAGATTCTTCAAAGAGCCGATTTTCCCTGCAGGCTAAAATTCACATACTTTTCCTTATTTTTGAAACTCCCCAGTGTATTCTCTGCTGCCTGCTGTCAGGTTTCAATTCTTGCTTATTTCCAACTTATACTCAATGTGCCAATCGCACCAAGCTCTTGAATTTATCTGAACATCCTAAACTCACCCACCCTTCCACATCTTAGCTCATATTACTTTCATAGACTGGCATGCTTTCCACATACTCTCCATTTTTTTCCTGACAAACTATTATAATTTTTGAAAACAAATATTTACTGAACACTTACTATGTGCTACGTGTAGTGCTATATAGTGGGGTATAATTGGAAAAAAATGCTTGTACCTTCTGTCCTTGTAGAGTTTATGTCCATTATCCTTCTCAAATATGTTCTTGTCCCTCACACTAAGATTAAATGGCCCTTCTTTTTGCTTCCAATAGTAGCTGATATATAAAAAGTTTCTTGGTTTTTGCATTATATATGCCATGTTATAATTTTCCATTTTTTCTACAACTAATAGTATTTTGTGATATGCCTAAAGACAAGAATTGTATCATTTTTATCTCTCTTTTCTAAGTGTCTTGAACATTGAAAAATTTTTTTGAAGTTAATGAATGAACAATTTCCAGATTCCTTTACTTGTAAGAGTCACTTATTGAAATACTACTATATGCAATTAAATATCCACTGCAATTGAGGATATGAAACATACAAAGTCCCATACTTATGGAACTTACATTCAACTGGAAACACCTTAAATTATCTTTGCTAAAATAAATCATATAAGGTCAGTCACCTGCTCAATATCTATCCCCTTTTCTTCCACCTCACTAACAGAAATCTATGTTTGAGAGTACTGATTTATTCATATTAAAAACTACTTTGCTATTTCCATTGAAGATTGGGGTGAGCAATGCTATGTAAAAGGAATTTGTTGAGCGAAGCTTCCAAAAAGGCTTTTTAAAGGGAATGACCCTTTTAACCCATATTACCCTTTACCTTCCTCCTTTATTCTTCTTTCTTCCATGGAATCAAATATGATGAGTGGGCCTGCAGCCACCATTTTGCTTCCATGCGTATGGAAACCATGCTCTATGTATAGTGGAGCAGAAAGATGGAAGGGGACTGAGGCATTGGCAACACCATAGAGCCACTGCTCTTCCTGTATACTGCCTGCCTCCGGATTTAAGAGACAAGGAAATATCTTCTTATCTTGTTTAAGACACTGTTCTTCAAGTCATAGCAGTCAAATTTAATGACTAACAACCATAGAAGATAATATGCATCTATTAAAATATCTGAGAAGAAATGACAGAGGGATGACATTGGAAACTATAATGATACTTTGAGTAAAAGATAACTTGATTGTCTTAGAGCAGGAGGGAAAGAGAAAGTATGCAGAAAGGATATTGCAGAGTGTATCTGAGGAAAAGGCCAAGAGAGAAAAAATATTAAGATCAAGGATGGAAGCAAAAAGGTTGAGAGAAAGTTGGAAACATTGTCAGGCATGAGAAAGTTGAGGAGAATTTAATTTGGTAAGACAGAAGAAAACTTATTTTGTTTAACTGTTGGTAGGAAGCCAATAAGATAACCATGTGGTGATGATGTCTTTGAGATTTTAAGACATTTAGGAGTGATGTTCACAGAGAGGTCTGGATTTGAGCTTAACATTAAACATTTGTGCACACAGACTCATAAGAACATTGAACATTACCATGGGAGAGTGAAAATACAGGAAGGACATTGAGTATTGGTCCTTGAGGAGCAAGAACCATGAAATGCAGCAGGAAAAGGAGAAGCCAGAGATGTCTTTTTCCACAGGAAAATCAGAAGAGGTAAGTGTCATTTAATGAAAGGAAGGAAAAAGGAAGGAAGGAAGGAACGTGTTATACGTGTCTGTACTTGTCAGTAAACTTTGATGGTATTTAGATTGCAGGCTCATTGAAGGTAAAGACTAAGGCTTAAAAAATATTTTAATTACCAGATTTCTCAGCAAAATCTAGGACCTCATTTGCTCTAAAAAATATATGCTACTTTGATTTTTGTTGATTCACCAGTGTAGGGGAAGTCTCCATGTTGTGCAGACAATGAGGCACTTTTGAGTATTTTCAGACTGCTGATGCTGAACTTTGCATATAACTTGCTCTATTCTTTGGGATACTTTAGAAGTGAAGTATAAATATTTAAAAAGGAAAGGGTTATTATTGTGTTATCTTTGATTGATATCTGAGGAAGGAAAATCTGAAGATTTAAAGATATTCTATATGTTCTGCCTTCATATCAACTGAAATAACTTCAACTCTAATCATCTCTAGTCAGTCTTTTCTAAGGTGATATCTAAAGTAAAATAGATACTACATTATTATTTTAATATATTACAAGATTCTGACAAAAAATAGCTTATCTCTCCATACTGGTAAGAAATCAGTAAATGTTAAAATAAGCAGACTACTGTAAAAATGGACCTGGCTGTTAGCCACAGCAAGTTGCCTCAGTTTGGGTATAGGAGAAATCTTTCTCTAAAATGTTATGAATGGGAAGTAAGAATTCTCCAGCCTTGTACCATAAAGAATAACAATAGTAAAGCCCAATGTGTGTGTGTGTGTGTGTGTGTTTTATTAGTCTTAAGAATCTTGAAAACTTGAAAAATTGCACTTAACAAAGATTTGCATGATTTCTATATCATAATCCATTCTTCTTTATGAAGCTAATCTATTTTTGTACAAGGCTGCTATTCTGAGCCCCTTGGTGCTTCCTGGCATTATTATTAACAATCAGGTTATTTCTATCATTTTACATGTCTATCTTCTCCAGTATGCTTGAAGATTAGCTCTATTATTTTAATAGACAATACATAAAAACATAAAGGTTTCGTCCACACTATGAGGAGACAATTGTTTCATATCTAAATTTCTTTTTCTTTTTCTTTATTGGCTTCATCTAAGGGAAATAACTTTGGGTCTTAAATTTAAAATTTACTGAAAATATTTAGCTGAGTTATTTGTAGTTCATTCATTCCTTTTTTTAAATTTTTAAGTTTCTCTTTTACTATTTTAATTTGCTTAAAAGTACAAATGCATGTGCTTGAAAAAACTTCCTAAAAGCAGAAATAGTGTTCCCTTTTACTATCTTAATCAGGTGTCCTCAAACTATGGCCCACCGGCCACATACATTATCTAGCACATTTATCCGGCCCTCTAGGTGTTTTTGCCCCCACTGCCTGTCCTGCTTAGCAGCCAACTAGTCCCGGGCCCACAGTGCGCACTCTACAGTGGTCTGAGGGACAGTGAACTAGCCCCCTGTTTAAAAAGTTTAAGGACCCCTGACCTTAATAAAGCATTTGCTCCTTTGATACAAATGATATTTATTATGCCAACAGCTGAACCAGTGGCACAAAATTGAGATGTTAGTTACTGCAGCAAGTTCCCTGTAAATCAAAACTCGAGCTTTACATAAAAATCTTATTTATAAAAAGTACAATACCAAGTACAGTGGGAATGGAGCACGGAGCAGCAGTGCTCCCTGCCAGGGCCATGTGGAAGTGGCTTTCGCTATAGTGCTTGCTTAATGGCACGAGTGAAAAGCTGAATCAGTCAAACACTTGAAGAGCCAGGTTTTTTTGTAAATTTCTTGGGGGGTCAGGAAGGATTTTCCTCTGTTGGGAGAGACACTGATTTGGGATGGCTAAGATCAGAAGGAGTGACATTTGGCTACACCTGACACATCATGTCACAGATTAAGATCGCTCCTGCTGGATGAGTCCAGTTAACTTGTTTTAGGAGAGGTTATCGCTGTAGTTTCTGCCTTTACTGTTACAACGTGCAGCATTCAGGTGGTATCCCCCTGTGGAAGAAATCATTTCCAAAATCTTCCTAAGTGAAAAGGTACAAAATAAGCTAAGTCATTTAAAAAGTTTCCTTAGCTTAAAGCTCCTTAAGAATGCTACATTAATTACTAAGCTACTTTGTTAGCGGTATGCAGCTCGACACAAATGCTTTAACTAGAATATGTATTCCCACCCACTTGGTACCTAATAGTAATAGATTGTAATGACACTTGGAAAACAAACTGATCTTGAGAAATTTTGGCTTCTTCTCATGTCCTCACTTGGAACTTTCCAGCTCTTGTGACATATTTGACTCCTTTAAATGGCTTATATTTCTCCCCATATATGCAAAAGCGGTTTACTTCTAAGCCTGAAATACTTCCTAATTGTTTTTTATTTCAGCACATTAGAGGGGTACAAATGTTTAGGTTACGTGTATTGCCTTTGCCCCACCTGAGTCAGAGCTTCAAGTGTGTCCGTCCCCCAGATGGTGTGCACTGCACCTATTAAGTGTGTATAAACCCATGCCCTCCTCCCTCTTTTCAGCTACTCCCCTCTCCCATCTGCCCAACTGCCGATGAACGTTACAGGAATTAAAAGCCCAGGGCTAAGTTCAAATCTCTATTGTTCCAATTACTGACAGTAGGACTTTAGGCAAATGGCTATATCATCTTGCACCCCATTTTTCTTATCCACACAATACAAGCTAAGCGATACCTTTTGTGAGAAACTTTTGTGAGAAACATTATATGTAAAGCCTTCTGCAAAGAATTTCTGGATCACAGTAAGCCCTTGTAAAATATTAGCAATTATTCTTTAAACATTTCTTAGGCAATTTCTACTCATGAAAGTATATGTATATTTTGCGTTGGGAAACAGAAAGAAAAGACCAAACTTTCTGCTGGTCGTTCCCCAGGCATGATGACTATATTGTGATAGTGATGTCTCTTCTGAAATATTCCAGTTTTAAAATTCTCAGCCATATACTACCAATACTTCACAATCCAACAAAAAAACAAACAAACAAAAAATGGTCAGAAGAAAATAAGTAGTGAAACCCTCATGTTAATCTCCAATTCGAAGAAATCTCAAGGTTGAATATGTATTTGTACTTAACATTTCTATTAAAAGTGTTTTTTTCTTTTTCTTTTCTTTTTTATTTTAGCATATTATGGGGGCACAAGTGTTAAGGTTACATATATTGCCCATGGACCCCCCCCCTCGAGTAAGAGCTTCAAGTGTGTCCATCCCCCAAACATTGCACATCTTACTCTTTTTTGTTTGTTTTGCTTTGCTTTTGATAGTTCCAAAAGAGGATACTATCACCAGAAAATGAGAACATGTGATAGTATAGATAGTGTCATTTTTATCAGCAGATAAAAAAGACAAAACTATATGTTTTTATACAATTATTTTTTTTTTATTTTGGCATATTATGGGGGTACAGATTTTAAGGTTTCAATAAATGCCCATTTCCCCCCCACCCCCCAAAAGTCTGAGTCTCCATCATGACCATCCCCCAGATGGTGCACATCTCACTCATTATGTATGTATATACCCGCCCCCCTCCCCCCTCCCACCTGCCCAATACCCTATTACTGTAGTACCTATGTGTCCACTTAGGTGCTACTCAGTTAATACCAGTTTGCTGGAGAATATATCTGGTGCTTGTTTTTCCATTCTTGGGATACTTCACTTAGTAGTATGGGTTCCAGCTCTAACCAGGAAAATATAAGATGTGCTATATCACCGTTGTTTCTTAGAGCTGAATAGTACTCCATGGTATACATATACCACATTTAAGTGTATATATCACCAATTTTTTCTCAGCCTATTCAGTGTTATATTCTGTCCAGAGGCATCCTCCATAGGAGATCTCTTGATGTCTCCTATGTACTGCTCTGAAGGAAAATTGTTTCCCAGTGGAATATTATTAAGTCAAACTGGGACAAGCTGAATATATGTAGAAAATGCGAGAAAATGGGACAAGCTGAATATAAGTAGAAAATGCTAAAAAAAAAATGACGTGAAAAATAAAGTCTCAACATGCTCAGTCAGTATTTTTTTTAAATTATGTCTGCTTTGTCTACAATTCCCTGTACTTTTTTGGAAGATTTCAAAGAGGATACTTAAATTCATGGTCTTTTCAATCTGAAAATTAGCATGCCATGCAATAGATAAAAAGTCATTTTCTTTCTTCACATGTGGCATATTCATACTGCTTTTGCTTGCAGTAAAAATTAGGATGAATACTTACCTTCCCATGTTTCATTTCAAATAATTTTCTATATATGATGATAAGTTCAGTATCCAAGGGCTATGGCAACCAGAGACTAGTGCATAGATTTGCCTTTATGTTTCAAATGCATAGATATAATGTTTCAAAGTCAGGAAATCCTTGAACTTTTATGTTTTCTGTTCACAGCAGTTAGATATACCTTTAAGGAATAAACTCATACAAGAAAACAGGACTGAAAAATAAAAAATAAATGGCACTGCATTCTATTTCTATAATAAGACAAACTTGTAAACAAACCAAATGAAGTTTGAAAAAATGATGATGCAAAACAATAGTGGAAAATGATGTATTTTTTTCATTCTTTTAGTAAAGTTTACAATATGTAAGTAGGTTTTTGGTGTTGAAGATAAAATTGCAAATAGAGAGAGCACTTGTCCTCCTGGAAATTAGCATTATAATAACAGTGATATCTGAAAATATATAGGTACATATATTTACATGAGTTAAGATGTTAAGTATATTTTCATGCTTAGGGCAGAGTCACCTTGGGATCCTGTCTGTTTTACCATTTTGGTGCTTTGACTAAGCCATGGGTGTTTCTGTGTAAAGATAAATATCAACTAATAACACTATGTTTTCTGTCTTTAGAATTATGATGTTTGACATACAGGAAGTATACACAACAAAATGTTATAGTCATACAATTTTAGACATTTTTTATGCTTGTGTGTGTAGACATAATTTTAATCTGATAAAAAGGGCAAGTTCTGGCATAATAAGAATAACTTAAGTTAAAAGCTGTTCAAACTAAAAGTAAAGAAGGAAAATGGTATTAGAAATATAGAAGATAATTATAATATATAAGGGCTAGTGATTTAAATGCAGGCATGATGCCTGGAACAGTGGCAGCCATTTGTGATCATGGAGCAACTATCCTGAGGAAGAAGAACAAACATGGTGAAAACGGTGGAAATCAATAAACTCAGATTTGTTTAAGCTTCTGTTAGGTGTTTTTCTTATTTGCAGCTGATGGCATTCTTCAATGTGACAGCTAGCATGAGTGAAAAGGGAAGTTTGGGATTAAGGATTGTTCATACCGTGACATGAAGGTATGAGGGTAACATGCCTACTCTAATGCCATAGTTTGACCAAAAGAGAGAAACCTAAGTACTGATCCTGTGGGAGAGAACCAGACTAGAATGCAGAGATATGCAGCAGGCACAGAAAATGATGGGCAGGTATTGCATATGTGAGTGAAAGTGGTAATTTGCTGAGGTAAAGGTATTGTCAAAGGTTTAAGCAGAAGGGGAAAGGGTAAGTCCTATGGTAGTGGTAATTTCCAAATCCCCATTTCAACTCAGTGCTCTGCATACCCAGCCGTGTAGCTAGCTAATGAAGCTTTTCTTTCCCTTACGTGTATTCATTTCTTCCTGGTATTAATTCCTATGCAGCATTGATTGCATCAAGCAATAAACATTTGAGCAGTAAGCATTATTTTGTAACTTGGAAAGAGTAAAATTAATTAACACCTTTGGCATTTGAAGACTTTAAAACTTGCCTAAGGTCACCAAAAATGAGCACTCATGGGTCTTTATTAGCAACGTTTTGCTTAGTCCACAGGGTACCTGTAGGTCTATTTTTGTCAGAATTTTAAAGAGATAAATAATTTACGTTCTAATTATGGAAAGTTATTATTTCAGATAGTTATTAAAAATGGCCACAGGAAATATATCAACCTATGAAGTAAAACTGCACTCATTGATATAGAAAGATAGAAGCATTTTCTTTTTTCTTTTGGAAGAAATAAAAGGAAATGGTGGAGTTTAGGGAAGTAAGGTAAAGATGTAGATAAAAGATATAATTAAAACAAAAACTAAAACAGAAGAACTAGTATAGATCCCACAAATAGCATGCTGTATTCTAGAGAGAATTTTTGTAAAAAACAGCCATATGAAAAAGAAACCATAACAAACATCTCTTCAGTTCCTCCTTACAAAGCAAACATTGAATTCTTTCAGATTTTGTAAATTGCTTCAAGCCTCTAGCTTGAGTTCTTTTACAAGTATTAAGAATGTTGCAAATATAATACAATTCCTAATAGGATATATATTTAATGCAAAGTCGCTCTTTCAGGAATATTGCCAATGATTTTGCTTTTCCCTAGAAATGCAGCAAAGTAAAATCAATTCCAATTTCCGAGCTTATTATTGATTTTTCTTTGCTCTACATATAAACTTTCCTGTTAAGCACTCTCCAGAATGGTCAGGACTTAGTGAAGGAGGGAGCAATGTAATGTATATGTTCAAAAAGGCATTCCATAAGAATTTTAGACACAATGGCCATTTGAGAACAATGTACCTATCTTTGTAGGCACTACACTTTCCTCTCCTTTCAGTAAATTTAGCTAAAAGAGGTAGAGGTGGTATTAAATCCAAGGTAGGGTAGGATTCTAAAAAAGATATAACTCAGAGACAATTAATCAGAATTTAAAGAAAACAGCCCTTTGTTCTACAGCATCTGCCAACCTGAAATGGTCTATAGGTTGGTACTATTAATAGTTGCCTTCATGTGCTTGCCCTATTCATTAAAAAAAGAAGAAGGTTTTCATTTTATATAATTATAATTTGGAGAAAGTGACTTGAATCCCTTGCAATTTATAAAAGATGTGCATAGTGATTTTTTTTTAAATTGTTGATCCTATTGTTATTTATAAATGTCAGGAAAATGCATATAAAAGCCAAAATTCAGAAACAGCAACTGATTAAATAAAATTTATTTCACCAAGTGAAATACTATGCATTGTTTAAAATATTTAATGTAGAGATCATTTATTGGTCAAGAAAGGTGTACAATATGTTTTAAGTAAAAAAATCAAGTATTTATCAGCAATATTTCATTTTTATTAAAGAAAGTTTGTGGTTGGGAAGTTTCTGTATCTGTTAGGTACACAGGGAAAAATGTGTAGAATGATATACAGCAATTGTAATAATACTATCTTTTTATTGTATGATTTTTTCAAGAAGATTTTAATTTTCTTCTGTGTCTTTTATTTTTCACTTTGATAAGAGAAACAAAAATGTTATTTTAAAAAATGATATTATAGAACTTTAAATTCAGGGAAAAATTTAAAGTTTATTCAGTCCCATCTTCTACCTAGTATTAGAAAGCCTCCTTCCATATTCCTATCATAACTCACCTCCTAGGCAAATGCCTCCAGGCAAGTGTGGCTCACTTAATCTCTATTCAGGATAAATAGAAAGCTTCCTTTATGGGAAATGTCTTTTTTTTTTTTTTTTTTTGATTCAGGTGTCTCTACTTGTAACTTCTCTTTGACTCTCCTTGTTTTCCATTAGATGGGTTTAACAGGCTTATTAGTTCTTTTAGAAAGCAGTCTTCCCAATACTTAAAGGACTTCTTTGAAGTCCATCTCCTCCCTTTTCCATGACCCGTTAATCTCAGCAGAGACAGACAGATGATGCAAGGGTGTAAAGAACTCTGGAGATCAATCATGCTTCTTTGCTGCCTGAGTAGACCACCTATTTCCTGGAGGAAGATGCCAGGTGACCCTCTTGTAAACACTTCATTCTTACAAGCAGGGCTGCTATGGGTTTCTTCCCGAGGCTGGGCTCTGAGGGAGGGTGGTAAAGCAACTTCTATGAAGGAAGATAAAAACATGTGCCCTTCCTCCTGGTCTGATAATAAGGAATTCTGCCTTACCTTATGTGATCTTGTTACAATTTGGAAGTGGCCAGATATTTGATGCATTCACAGTGAAAGCAGAAGAATAGAAAGGCAAATTAGATGTAGCAAAGTTAAAGACAATATTTGGAGAAAAATAAAAAATTATGTAACCTGCAATTCATCACATGTATTTTAAATATTCCCATTACCAGACTGTCAGCTGCTTGAGCACTTTTAAGGCTAAAGTCTTTCTTTGGGTTATTCATAGTACCTGAGCCATTGCGCTTAGTAATGCTTAGTGATATTTCCCACTATTAACTGCATGTTATGTTATTCAAATATAAATATCCATAGTCACACACACATAGACTCTCACAATTAGAATCACATGTGCACTAACTCTCTTGAAACAGGCCTATCAGAAATTTTACATGCTAAAAAATATCCACATTGTAAAACAAACAACCCATAATTATACTGCTCAGTTGAAATGTATAAAGAACATGTATGAATAAATTTATAAATTATTCTATTGTTTTGAATATGGACTGACTTTATTATGGCATAATTAGTAAATTTTCTTAGAAATTAATTAAAAATAAATTCCCATACTCTCTATAAAGAATAAAATGAGCATTCACTGGTTAAGGTCGGGTTTCTCAAATACTTGGTAGTCTTAGGCTAGAATCTAGATGCAAGCATTGGCTTCAAATTGTACCCAGAATCTTTCTGGCTAAGGAAAATATAAAAATGTAAGAACAGATTCCAATTTGCAGAAAATAAGGAGTGAGAAAAACTTAGATCCTTTGGGAAATATTAACTCATGCACATTATAAAAGTAGGTAATAATTCAAAATGCTATTTTCTAGGATCCTAAAATCTCCCACAGAGGCTCTATTTATTTGGGCTTTCAAAATAGCTCAGCACAGGATACAGCATGAAATGCATTTGGGCCACAGGGTACATAGAAGCATCACAGTGATTCAGCAGTCAGTCACAGTTTTTTGTCCCATGGGTCATGGATCAGTCTATTCAAAATCCTGAGAGGGAAAATTCTTGTCAAGTTATATAGGATGACAATTCTTCCCTCACTTAGCAGGAGGAGGAGGGCAGTTCCCTGCAGTCTGTTTTAGTCCTGCTACTCACTGGTCACCCAGGGACATCAATGGCTTAGATTTTTGATGGTAACCAGGGAGAGTTGGTGTCACTCAGCCAGGTACCTCAAAGCAGAACAGAAATGTGACAGAACCATTGTTGGTTCAGCAACTCAGCCTCATGCCTGAGTGCAAAGCTTGAGCCCAAGGAAAAGTTGAATCCAAACAGGACAGAACTACGCAAGGATAGATAAAGGATAAGAGAGAAAAAAGTACACAAAGATGGAGAAATACATATATTTTTGTGCAGAACTCTGTAGCAACACTTAGATCTGCCTCCTTCCCTCTTTTAACTGAGACTATTTAGTAGTTTAGTCTGCTCATGTGATTTTTAATTTCAATTACTATACACATCATTTCTAGAAGAGCTATGTTGTTATTTTCCCAAATCTGGTTATTATTATTTGTTTCTGTAATAACTTGTTTTCTGGCCACATTGCCATTCTTTACTTCTCTAAGCATGTTAAGCATAGTTATTTTATACTTTGTGTCTGATAATTCTAGTATCTGAAGTCCCTTTGGGTCTGTTTCAGCTATGTGTTGTTCTGTTGGTTCTCTATCTTAGGGCCTTGTTTTGTGATTTTTTTGACTGTAAGTGAAGCATTTTCTTTTGAACCTTATTCATGGGACTTTGTTGAGATGTGAGTTGAAGTTGAGTTCCTCAGAGAGACTCTGTGCTCAGTCAATTTCTAGAACAACTTTTGATCCAGAGTTACTTGTAATTTAAATTATTAACTTGAAGCTGTTTAGTCCACTCTGGTTATGGGAATTTGGAACACAGCCCATGAAAGACACCCACTGTTATGAATTCTCAATATAGGTCTCCTCAACACAGCTGAAAGCCACCGCAGACAGTCTCCACTTGGCAGGGTTTAGTTCAACTTACAGTGAGCATATAGTGTACTAGCACCTACGCAGGATTCTGTCTTTAGATGCCCAATTATGCCAGCTCCTGGTCTTTATTTTCTCCCTTCTTTACCCAACCTAGCCATTGGAAGGGAAGACTAATTCATCTCCCAGAATTCTTAATCTTACATCATATATTTTTTTTTCAATTTCGAATTTTCCTTATTTTTTGTGCCAGCTCAGCTCAGCATTTTAATTGTTTCAAACAAGAAGGTAATTCAGTGTATCTATTCCACCAAACTGACAGAGAGAGAAGTTATTATTGCCTGAAAAAGGTTCATGCCCTGACATACTTCCTCTATGGACCATGTTTATAATCAGTCTCATTCCAGAACCTTGTACAGACCTGACCCAGGGTAGGGCTAAATAAAACTACGGATGAGCAGAACAAATGCTCCTCATTCCATTCCTCCCTGTGGACTCTGGCCACAAATACATCGGCTTCTTTTGGTTCTTGCTATCTGGCATGCTCATTTCCACATCAGGACATTTGCCAGACCGAGACCATTGCTTCTTCACCTCTCACCTTCACTAATTCCAATCCAAAGATCTCTTTCTTAAGAAGCCTTTCCAATGTGTAGACAAGGTCAGGTCTACCTAGTTTACATTTAGGTAACACTCTGTCCTTCTCCTTCATGCTGTTACCACAATTATAAAGAAATGATTAACCTGGGAATTGTGTAATGTGATTCTCCCAAGCCAGAATGGAAGCTCATGGGGAAAGGAAATATCCCCAGTGCCAGGCATATAGTAGGCCTTTGTGAATTCTTTGTTGAATGAGCACATAAATGGATAATTGAGAGACATCATATAATACTAAAAAAAGAAGAATTGAACAAGAACCTCTTCCTTACCTTTTACCTTAAATGTATAATAAATAAATATTTAAATATTGTAAATATTTAAATATATTATAAATAAATACTATAAGTAAATATTATAAATATTTAAATATATCATAAATACATATTTTATATAAATATAAACATAAATATTTAAATATGAGTTATATTATTTATATATGAAAATATAAATAATATAATAAATGTATAATAAAATTTGGAATTTAGGAAGGCAGCCAGAAGTTGTGTTTCTGTTCAGGCCCCATATGTTATATCACTTAACACTCTCAATTGTTTAAAATATAGAACAACACTTATTTTAACTCCTTTATATAATTTAAGCTTTTTATCCTTCCAAATTTATTTTAAATAAGACATTACAAGTTTAAAATATTTAATTATTTATAATAACATTAATATTTCTATAGGGCATTACAAAATAAAGATAATATAAAAGACAACTGTTGTACATATAAACAAGGGAACATACCAAAACACTAGCACCAGTAATCAAATACTTATTTTCCCACTCACTGAATTGTATCATTTTGAGAGTCAAATAAACCTTTATGACAATTTCACTTGATAGATTCCCATTTTATTCAAGCATGGAATAAAACTTTAAGGAAAGAAAATTCAATAAAATAAAATAATGCTGTCAAGAAATATTGTATTTATTCTAGATTCCTTTAATGATATTCTCTTTATGATATGACAAAAAGAAGAAACTCACCTTGAAGATATTTGGAATAAATTTATGCTAAAACCTAAAGCAATAGCTGAATATTCCATAATAAGGTTACCATAATCACCTCAACTAGAATATTCTGTAATTATGTTTAACTCCATATAATTACATGACAAAAGGGCTTTTTGTTTCTTATTTTTCTTGTGAGGAGCAAAGTCAAAAACTAACACAAAGCAAAGCCCCCAAACCAAACTACTTAGGTTTACTTTTAAAATAGAATTAAAAAGAGAATTTTAACAAAGCCAGAAATGAATCTGCAAATTTTTGTGACATTGTCATACTAAGGAATTGTTAAAATTTTCTTCATAAAAAAACTGAAAATAAACAAGCAGGACCACTTATTTGTTTAAAAAATAAGATAACTTTCTGTAGCCAGAGAATCCAAAGTATGCGTGATTTTTAATGATAGGGATTTTAAATAGCCACAACCAAAACTCACTTCCCAGGGTCAGCAAATTACTTGGCCTTTTTTTTTTTTTTTTTTACCTTGTTTAGGAGAGACAGAAGAAGGAGAATCCAAAAAAGAATAATAATAGTAATAAAGGGCAAGCTGGAATTTTAGCTAAATCAAATAGGGGAGATTTAACCAAGAAAATAATGAGTAATATTTTGGAACCACTTCACCATGTATAAACTATAAACTACTTACAGGAGATGTTGTCATCTGATTCACACAACAATCACATGGGATGATTAAGGGAAAGCACTAGTTTATCTTTTATAAATGAGGCATCTCATAGAGCTAATCCCTCCTTCTCAAGATCAAAAAGCCTACAGGCAGCAAATCAAGACTGGAAGCCATGTCTTCTTACCACAAATTAGCTGCTTCTCTCGTTATGCTGGGCAAATGAACTTTTGTCCAAGAAAATGAACTACTCCAGCATAGCACGGGAAGATACGGTTCTGCAACAGAAATGAAGAAAACATAGCACACTATCAGAGTATTAATATAATGCTAATTAAATAGTGCACTAGGTCAGCAGAAACAGAGTAGTGTGAAGAAGGTGATCATCCACTTTTAGTATGTATCGTTCAGACCACATAAGACTATTGTGTCAAGTTCTGAGACCTCTGCTTTAGAAAAATGATAGCTCAAGGGTCACCATCATTAGCAGGCCTAGTCAAATCTAACCCACACATTTTATTTGCTCAGCCAGAAGAGTAATGAAAAATTGGAAACACGCATGCCATAAGGCAGTGCGGGCATTGTCCAGTTTTCCATGAGCCTCACCACTCTCTAGGGTCTCACTTGCAGCCACTGTATACATTTCTATTTCTCCACCCATTGCAAAGATCTGATATTCCAGAGTACTAATAGATATAAACTAAATATTTTTTCAAAAGGAGTGGCTAGTTCGTAATGGAACAACTATGTCATCTGTAAAATGGTTGAAGAACTGGGTAAATCTAATGGAAGAAAGATATAGCATGATTACGTGATGAAATTAAATGAAACTTGATGGCAGGTTTCATTGTGTCATTCATTATTCTGCTTATAATCATCTAAAGATTACTCATGCCTACAGGACAAAGGCCAAATGTCCTGCAAGTCCAGTAAATAAGCTTTATCCCCTACAATCTGACCCCCCATGAACTCATTTTCTCTCAAAGAAGCAACCTGCAATTAACCACTTTGAATCAGATATTCTCATCACTACATATTCTTACTCAGACTAGTTTATCTGATTTTAATATTATTGCTCATCTTTTGGCCCAAATAAATCATCTTCTCTTTGCAATTCAGCTTAAGCATCCCTTGTTCTCAGAAGCCCTCTGACCTCCCATGCAAAACTCAGTGCTGCCAGCTCAAGCTCAGAATATATTTCCATTGTGGTTCACATTACCTTCTCCCATGAGACCTTTCAGAGATTATGTCTCCATCACCTTTAACCTCTTAGTCCTTAATGCTGTGCCTGGTATATAGAAGGTGCTCAATTAATGTCTATCAAATGGTACCGATACCTCCTTTTGAATATTTGAGCACCTGGTGGATGGAAGAAAAATTAGGAGGACCCTATGCGACTGAGGACAAGATCTAGGACCAGAGAGTGGAACTTGCAGGAGTATAGATTTCTGTTAATGAGAGGACATTTTTTTCAAGAAATTGGAGCTCTCTCAAAGATGAAAAGGTCTACCTGGGTGAATAAGTGAAGAGGGCAACCAAGACGTGCTAAGACAGCCCTCAGCAAGGGGCAAGGACCGAGTGTAGTCCTGAGAAGTGAGTGGGTTCAGTGGGCCTTTAAGTCCCCTTCAATCCTGAGGCCAGTGATTCTCTCACTGTGTGACTGACTGCCCATGTGCACTGGCTGCTGTGCACAGAAGCACCATGCTAAAAGTCCTGGGGACATAGTGTCCTCGCTGGGGCTGGGAGTGGGAGGGAATTCTATATCAATCAATTGGATCTTAAGGGAAAATAAAATAAGAAGGGCCAATCTGATAATTAGTGTGGTTCTGATGACTCTTGCTGAGGTTTTCAGAATGTTCCTAAATCATTAGTAGTTTTTTGCACAGATGTACTGCCAGGCAATATAATGTCCTCAGGTTCACAACCAGAAATAGAACCCACGTGCCTTCTCCTATTGAAGGATAGACATTATGCTCTTTAAAGGCTCCAGAAGTCTGGGCACCTTGAATTAAAATTCATGAATAAAGACCAAAAATAAATATGTTCAGCAATCTGGAGAGAAAATATATTTAGAAAACAAATATTTTTTCCCTTTTTGACTTACCACAAACCAAGCTTCTCTCCTTCTCTCTCTTTCTTTCTCTCTCTCTTCTCCCTCTACCCCCTTCTCTATTCTCTTTCTTTTTGCCTAAATATTTATCAAACTTGAGTCCTCTGTCTTCTTTCCTTCCTCTTTCTCTAATTCTCTCCGTCTGTCTTCTATCTCTACCTATCTATCCATCTGTATCCATTTAATTTGTTGTGCTATTCTTTAATGTTATCTTTCTTTCCTCTACTTAGGTGTAGAAAGATTCTTTGCATTCATTTCAAATTTCACTGGATTTACAGAGACAGGACAATGCTTAAAACTGTTTCGTCTAATAACCAGTCACGAAGGTTCTACCCAGTGATCATCCAAATGGATAAATGGAGAGATTTTTAATTCTTGCTTCACACAGCACTCTGAGTTTCTAAAGGTCCAAAAGAAGGTTATATATCTACAACTTATGGAAATGAAAGTTTTCAAAGACTAGTGAATACAGATGTAAGGTGAAAGGATAACCCAATGGCAATTAAAATGCACAAATGTTGACACGTGGCACTTTACAAGGGAATTCTTTTCAGAAGAGATCGCATGCCTTTTCTGTGAAGCAATCACCGTGGACTGTTTAGTGTGTAGGCACTGGGACCAGACTGTTCAGTTCATATACAAGATTTAGAACAATAGCAGCTGTGTTTTTGTGAGACTCTTCTTCAATTTTTTACCTTTGTTTTCACATGTATAATAATAATGGTGGTTTTTTTTTTTTTTTTTGTAAGGATTAATCCCTGTGAAATTAATCCCTGTGAAATGCCCAGATACCCCAAGTGTTTAGAAAATGTTTTTAGAAAACTTGTTTGAAGTTTGTTACTGAGTCCAGATGACCTCCAAGATGTTAAATTCACTTCAATCTGGATAATACAATAAATCTCAAACCTGGCTGTATGTTTAAGTGACAACAATTGATCATAAGAACTGTATGACATTATAAATGAATCAGTACAAAATTATACTTATGCAGAAAAGCTCAAATAGTCATAAAAGATATTTACTTATTCATTCATAACTCATATGTATTTATTGATCTCCGTCTAGGCATTAATGATTAATAAGAAGGCCAGCTCTTTCCCAGAAGAACTGATGGAATGCAAAGTTAATGTTTCCTTTGGCAACTGTGGGAGAAAACAAGTAAACAAGAACCAGCTTGTGACTTTATTTAAAAAATATGTTTCCAGATATGGTGCCCGCAAACAGTTGTCACTGCACATTACTCAGTATTTTTGTTTCCTTGAGTAAAATCAAGCTGATTCTACACCACATAAACCAAGTGTCTTCTGAATAGTCAAACTCTAAGTGATACAGGCAAAATAGACACAAACAAGGGTCTGAAGAAACACTTTTATTATCCACACATAGCTAAATATTTGTGTGTGTGTGTGTGTGTGTGTGTGTGAGAGAGAGAGAGAGAGAGAGAGAGAGAGAGAAAGAAAGAGAGAAAGAGAGAGACAGGACCATAAGTAAATGTGACACATAAGATCCAATGTCTCTTTCTCTCTCTCTCTCACACACACACACACACACAAATAAATAAAACCTGTTTGCCATGAGAAAAGAGCAATCATTTATTACATCTTACTTTTCTCAAGAATTACTAGATTTAGACTGGAAATATTCTATTGAAAAATACCTTTCTTTTCAATGAACATTTCCATTTAAGAAAAATTTATTTTATTAATAATCAGTTAGTATTAAGAAGCTTCCATTCTATGACTACCATGAGTAATTCCAGTTATTCCCAGTAATGGCAGAGATTCTTTTTTACTTTCATGTTCTTTTGATTTAGGGAAAGTTTTCAAATCTAATTTTAATTTATTAAAATCTGGAAGTTTCCACCCTCCAATTTTCATCAGAGATGCCTTTCATTCTTGACTCTGCTCCCTTCTTATGAATCTTCACTTCCCTTTGGCTTAGATGGTTGATAAATTATCCTAATGATGCTATCCGTGTTAAATCTAATGACCTGTCTAAAGGAATTAGAGATGTATTTTACAAAGTGAGAAGTTTGACTACCAAAACAGAAATAAGAGAAATCCTGTCTGAAATGACAGTTTGGGGCTGGAGTAAGAGTGATTTTTTTTTTTAATTTGCTAAAATTATACCATCTGACCAATGGTCACAGTAAATATCAAAGATGATCTTCAGCATGTTTATAAACTCTTGGTAGAAATAGTATACAAAAAGCATAGCTTTAAGAAATGCCAAACAAAAGACATAAGTATTTCATTTAATTTTACACAAAATTTAAAATTAGATTTTTTTTTATACAGGATATATAGAAATTTAGAAAATGGCTCAGAGTTTAAATGTACTGAATAATGCTTTTTTTTAAAAAAAAAGCTATTTTATCTGATAGTTGCATGAAGGATTTTTTCCTATTCTGAGAAGTTCCTGATGGTTGTTTCTATTGCTTGTTTCAAAACTGGACCACGCAGAGTTCCATCTATTGTGTTAAAGTTTATGAATACTTTTAAGGCTTTTGATTGTCAAGTTTCCCTCCCCCAAACTGATCAAGTTATAGTTTAGTTTGAAAGTGACAATTTATTGCATCCTCACAGCACTGGGTAATACTATTTAAAAACTTTATATAATTTTTGAAAACTAAAAAACCATATATTATTTTGCTTTAATTAGCATTTTATTATATCTGAAGTGAAAAACATCCTCATTCATAGTTGTTCTTCCTAAATGAAGTCTTCATTTTTTGTACATTTTTTGAATAGGGCACCCATATTTTTATTACTTTGTTCTAATATTTTCATTTATTGAGAATATGGGCACCTCTATCTAATTGGTTGCAACCATTTTTTCCACTTTCTAATGATTTTAAAATCCATGTTTTAGCTTTAAGAGACCTTTTTTTTCTGATTATGAAAGTAGAGAATGTGCATAATAAAATATAAAAGAAATAAAACTCACTATAATTTCACCATGCAGAGATAAATGCTTTAAATATTTTGAGTATTTCTTATATTTTTATCTGTTTTCCATTTGTTCATATTTTGCTAGAAATTTCCATGGGAATCTGAGAGGAGGAAAATTAGGCAATTATTCTTGCAAAACATCTCGACCAGAAAAGTCTCATTACCTTATCTATTTTTAGGAATGATGATATTTAAAAATAAGAACACAATAAAACACAGCTTAGCCAAAAAAATAAAAAAGAGAGAATCTACATTTCTGAGACAGTAGGACCTTTATATAGAGAGAGCAGGCAGGCATTGGGATTAATAAGAGAGAGAACTATACAGAAAGGGGCCTTCCTCAGTTGACTAATACAGCTCCATGAGCTTCTGTCTCATGCACCACTACTGTAGCTGCTTCTACCAGGAGCAGGAAAGAACACGAATCAAAACATCCTCTGCCATTTCTTTCAACATGATCTCCAACGCAGGCTGCAGTAGTGTAAGAAACTTGAAAAATTCTTAAAAACACGTTGCAGAACTTTAAATGTAGCATATCCAGTTGACTGTTTAAGAAGCACATTCATGCCCTCTACTCCAGGGTGAATAGGGACAGAAACTTGGGGACTAGGATTCGAGCACAGCAATTTCAGATATCAAGTTAAAGGAAAAGACTCTGAAAGAGAATTCAAGATCAGGAGGGGCATCAGTACTATTTGAACATAATGAGGTCAGTTTTATATCAGCAGGGGGATTATGAATCTTATATGAAAAGCCAGTAAGCTGAGGCTACAATTCATAAGAGATTAATCAGGTCTGTTTAAGATGTATTTGATCTATCTAGATGTTCAAAGTAGCCAAAGCTAGAAAGAAAGAAAGAAAGAAAGAGAGAGAGAAAGAAAGAAAGAAAGAAAGAAAGAAAGAAAGAAAGAAAGGAAGGAAGGAAGGAAGGAAGGAAGGAAGGAAGGAAGGAAGGAAGGAAGGAAGGAAGGAAGGAAGGAAGGAAGGAAGGAAGGAAGGAAGGAAGGAAGGAAGGAAGAGAAGGAAAGAAAGAACATATAATGCAGTGCATAGAACAGGGTTGCAACCACTCTCTTTTCATTCTGTTTTCTTTCTTGGCATTCAGAGCTTGTCACGAGCTCCTTCTCCCAGAAGTATACATGTGGAAGAGAGAATATCTCTTGCTAACAACTCAAGTTGGGAGACTGCAAGTTGCAAAATGTATGGGTTTCAAATAAAGGCTGGGGTAGTGTTAACTTTTAACTGGAAGGATATTGAGCCTGAGAAATAGAGAATTTAGTGAGGTGAAAGGAAGTTACAAAGTCAGAGGCAAGGGATGGAGGAGTGGGGTGAGCAGGAAAAAAGGGGTTATTCTACATTATTTCTGCGAAGGGATAAGTAGAAACAGCCTATATTTTAATTAATTTCTTGAATTAATGAGTCAATTTAAAGAATTCTCAAATTGCAATGAAATGAAGTGCTTTATTAAGATAGGGGAGTTTAGTAAGTAAAGAAAATAATATAAAATATTGTTTATTCACAAAGCATTCGACTTTGCTGTATTAAAGCTGGTCAAATTACATTTGCTCCCATTTCCAAGTGATTTCTCTTGACTATAGAAAAATCCTAGATATTTCAGATACAAAAACAAAATTTTCAATCATTTTTCAATCATTGTTTTGAATTGTGCACTCTGGGCCTCATATAACTGCTAAATAACATTATTTTTGAATGGTACCTCAGACATATTTCAAAACTTTTCCATCTCTTTCAGGTTTTAAATGGACTTATTTTAGTTGCTGGGTTGGTTCTTGTTTTAAACATCAATCTCCTGTCTGATTTAAAATTCTTTATTTTCCCTCCCCAAAATTCAGATCATACCATCTTGGAATGGAGTGAAAAAGACATGAGCTTCTCTCATGTACTTCCTCTTTCTCCTCTAATTTTATCTTCTGAAGTTGGGGTAGTGCTCAAAGTCAATTCCATGAAAATTAATTTGCTGAAACCAGTTTACCAAAAACAAATTTTTCCAGTGGTTGGATGAATAACATATAATTTTTAACTACACATAAATTCTACAACAATTTCATATTTCAAGAGCTTTTGAAGGTTTTAAGTTTTTTTATGAAGGTTATTTTAATGACATTCATTTTATCTTCTTTCATACAATTTTAAACATGCCTACCACATATGGTTGTGTAGGTTTTTTTTTAACTGTACCAGGATTCTCAGGAAAAGAGAGAGGGTTGTTGAACTTCAGCCCATTCTATGATCGCCAAGTTATGAATTGAAGGGGCTGCTTCCAACTGTAAGGAATGATTTTTTTGTTTGTTTTTGAGACAGTCTCACTCTGTTGCCCGGGCTAGAGTGCCATGGCATCAGCCTAGCTTACAGCAACCTGAAACTCCTGGGCTCAAGCCATTCTACTGCCTCAGCCTCCCAAGTAGCTGGGACTACAGGCACGTGCCATGACACCTGCCTAATTTTTTCTGTATTTAGTAGAGACAAGTTCTCACTCTTGCTCAGGCTGGTCTCAAACTCATAGCTCAAGCGATCCTCCCACCTTGGCCTCCCAGAGTGCTGGGATTACAGGCGTGAGCCACTGTGCCTGGCCCTGGAATGATTTTTTAAAAATAATTTATGCTAAGGTGTGCTGTAAGAATTAGCAGGGACTGAAACATTGAGTAGAAGGAACAAGAGAGAGGACCTTTTACTGGGAACAAGATGGAAAAAGGCATCAAAATACAACATTGCTTAGGCTGCTGAAATGGGGGATGTACTGATGGCCTAAAGAAGGGTCCACTGAGTGGGTGAAGAGAAGATGTGGAGTGAAGACATTGAGACCAAGGGCCTAAAAACATCTGGAACACAAGGAAGTAGAGGTCTCTGATAAGATGAGCATTAATCTTCTTGTATTTGGTGTGGACAGGTGAAGGCCAACCTGTCCTGCTGAGAAAGAGGTTCACTTTTTTGTATAGTTCATTTAAGCTCTGTGTTTTCATTTGGTCCCAAGCTGATGGCGTCACATGGACGCTTTCTGGTGTGTATGTCTCTTTGGCAACTACACGGTGCCAATACTGGAAATATAGTATTTCCCAATCTTATACACCTTTGGCAGGTCTCAAACTTATGACACAGTGAAGGATCCATTTCCTGTTCCTATCATCTGTAAGTTAAGGAGGAGCAGTCTCCAAACCCTTTCTACAGGCAGTCTGTCTTTCTAGTTGATGTTCCTCCAGTAGAACCAGAGAAGACCATGATGTTTGGTCAATGGGCAAATCTATGCCATTCTTCTATTCTTGAAAGCAACCTCATCCCGTCCTTACAGTGATTCCCTGGTGCTCCTCCTCTTAGCTTTGATGAGAAGGGGTTGCATCTCACACAGGTAGGATCTGCTCTCCTTGTCTTCACCTGCCATTATTGGAGGGTAAAAGGAGATAGTACTAGCTTTTGGAGCCACACTGGTTGTTTACAATTGGCATCCATTTGAATAGTCAGTACTGTGCCAAACTGGCTAGTGAGTATTGTGAATATCGCCCCTAGTGGAATCTATTCTCTGAACTCATGCCTTTCAATAATTTTTTTTTAAAGAGGTGACTGCCCCTAATCACAAGTCATTCTCAGAACATACAAATTGTGATATTTACTCCCTTTGGTCTCCAACTTTGGGACTTAGTAATAATTCTAGGACAAAGGAAAAATCACACTGGAAGTTCTATATCATTCTCTCAAAAGAGTTTAACAAGGCTGCCATGACAATAAGTAATTTATTATTTTAATTTGTTTAATAAGGATATGGTTATATTATTCTGTGTTTTCATTGGTTGATAGTAGAGCATGTTATGATATTTATCCATTTATTCATATATGTATTCAACACATAACTACTTAGTTTATTTTGTGCTCTAGGCAATTTAAGAGAAACAAAAATAGATATTAATATAAAGAAAATTAGAACCATGAAATCAAGAAGTTTAAGTCTTGAGGGAATAATTAAAAAGAACTTAGAATGTACAGACAAAAATATAGTGATACTTAAACAGAAGAGATTACATGTACTTTATGGAGCAGATTAATTTGATCTGGTCTTGAAAGAAAGACAGGAGTTGGAACCTCAGAAATAGAAAGAATATAAGACATTAGGAAGATACCATCAGAGCATCTATCTTCTTTTCTGATTTATCTTCTTCTGAGAAAAGTAGTTAATAATAATTTTGTGTGCTTTCACTTATTCTTTCCCAATTCTAATTAAACCTTAAGTCTGTACCTGCATTAATTTGGACATCTTAATTACCATATAAAGACTTTTAAGAAAACAATTTCTCTATTTCATAATTTAGTCATATTTGTGAGTGCCTACTATGAGTCTATCAGAAATAAAACATACTGTCTTTACCATCATGGAGCTCACAATCTAGTAGTAATAAGAAAATATGATAAGTAATTGATACTATTTTGTTCAACTTTTCAATTTGGGGAGAAAAGCAGGCAAATTATATTTAATGTTATTCTTCTGCATGTGTCAGAAGCCAGCTGCATTTTGTCATCCATAAATTAGCCTTTACCCAACTCTGAGTGACTAATGACTTCTCTACTCAGAGAAAGGTTTCTATTCATTTCACCTAGGATTTCTGGACTGGCACATAAATGTCTTCACGTCTTAAAACTGACAGAATTTAAGCAGCTTGTGTTCACTGAATTCTTAGGAATGTGTGACACATTTTGCACCAACATGATATCAGGAAATATTTAGAAAAAGCTCCTTAGTAACCACTTCAGTATGAGCATAGACTATAGTCAATATAGCCACAGATGAACGTGCACAGCTGAGTGTCGACTTTAGCGTTAATAACAAAACTTGACTTTCCTAATTTTTCATTGACCAAAATAAAATTGCAAACATTTAAAAATAACATAATGAAAACATATATGTATATGTTACCTATTCTGATTGACATTACAAGTAAAGCTGCTGTAAAGTAAAACAAGCTTTCAGTGCTTTCAAGCTTTCCTCATCACATAAGAGCAAAACGGATTCGTTGTCAACGCACAGCACAAACTACCGTGCGGACTATGAGTGCCAGCTGTGGGCAAGGTTTTGAGGCCCCTGAGTGCCCTACCGAAGTGGTTAAAGCCATCATTTTGTCTGATGTAGAATATATATCCACAATGTGAGAAAGACGATGCCACAGAAGTTCTTGATATTTTTGAATTAAAAATCGACTATTTATAAACTTAACAAAAAGGTAGACATATTTTAATGCCATTTAAAAATGTTAGGTATAAGACATGAAATCAAAAGAAATTATTCATATATGACTTGATTAGTCTTAATATTAAATAGACTTTCATAAAAATGTTTTAAAAAACAGCTAACACAAAAGGAAAATGTTCAAGACATTTTTATATAATTCACCAAAGAGAAATATAGATAGTAAGAAATCATATAAAATCCTCTATCAATAGCTTCTAGAATGTAAATATCACAAAATATTGAGATAAATTATTTCTGGTGGTAAGCTTATAGCTGAATCTTATCTTGCTTATATATTTTATGAAATTTCTAAAACACATGCATATTATCATCATCAAATGTTAACACTTCTGTAATGAAAAATTTGAAACATACTTTGAGAGAAAAATCCAATCAACTCCCACACACTCAATTCCCTAAATCAATAATTTTTAAGATTTTGCCAAAATTGCTCCATCCATTCTTTATTTTCTTTTCTGTTGTATTGCTGAAGTTATTTTAAAGCAAATCCCAGCCATCACATCATTTCACCTCTACATACTTCAGCATGCACATCCAAAAAGTATAGACAATTTCCTGCATAAAGACAATGTCATTATCATTCCTAACAAAATTAACAATTTCTTAAAACCAACTAATATCATGCACGTAATCAAATTTCCCAGATTTTTGAACTCTTTCTTTGATATTTGGTTTGTCTGAGTCAGGATTTCCCAAATTTCCACAATTGGAAATGTTTGGTTGTCTTTTTGAATGATGAGCAGTTTTCAATAACTTATTCTAAGCCACTCATTTCTTTCAGAAGCAACTTTTTTTTAACTTCTAAAATGCTCCTATCTTTAACTGCCTCCCCATCTCTTATGCTAATTATAATTATAATCATTCTTTTTCATGCCATCTAGTCTATTTATCTGTCTATAAAGATTTCCTTCATTTCCTTGCTTTCATTTTAGGAGAAATTTCTTCAATCAAAGGTTTATCTCTATTTCCTCATTTTTCTCTGATGTATTTGGAGGAGTGGGATTTCCAATACCACTTAGAGGCCGGGCGGGGTGGCTCACGCCTGTAATCCTAGCACTCTGGGAGGCCAAGGCGGGTGGATTGCTTGAGGTCAGGAGTTCGAAACCAGCCTGAGCAAGAGCGAGACCCCCGTCTCTACTATAAATAGAAAGAAATTAATTAGCCAACTAATTATGTAGAGAAAAAAATTAGCTGGGCATGGTGGCACATACCTGTAGTCTCAGCTACTTGGGAGGCTGAGGCAGGAGGATTGCTTGAGCCCAGGAGTTTGAGGTTGCTGTGAGCTAGGCTGATGCCACAGCACTCACTCTAGCCTGGACAACCCAGTGAGATTCTGTCTCAAAAAAATAAATAAAAAATAAAATAAAAATAAAAATAATAAAAAAAATAGAAAGAAAAATATTTTCCTTTCTATGGAACAGATTTTTGTTTTGTTTTGTTTTGAAATTGGGGAAATCTAGCCAGAGAATGATGATTTGAACCATTTGCCCTAATAGTTCTGCTCTTTAAGGAGATTATTTACATTCTGGAAAAAAAAACAGTACTCCAAATTGCTAAAAAATATGTTTATAGAATTTTCCTTTTGTCATTTTGGTTGATCAAATTTTTTTTATTCCTCAAGACTTTCTCTATAACTTCAGAATATATATCTCATGTACTTAATTACTTTTCTGCCTATTTTTTCCTTTTTTATTTTATATCATTTTTTTCATATTCATTGATCTATGATTACTGTACCAGTCCAAAGGAATCTACCAATACACACAAATTCAAATGAATGTTAACCTGATTTTTTGAAGGGTTGAACATTTTGCTGAATATTTTTAAAGTATTGAATATGCTATTATCTCAACTTCATATTCCCAAAATAACTTTATTTAATGAGGTTATTGAGAATATTTTTTAGAAGTCTCATGTTTTATACATTTAAAAGAGATTTTTGTTGTTGCTCTGAAAACATGTCTTATAAAGACTTTTGTTTTATCTCCAAACCTAAGTGAATAGAAACCAACCAGGATATTTCAGTAGTGCTTCCAACCTAGCTTCATTTTCTCTCTTCTAGAATCAGATTTGGGTTCTATGAAGAAAGCAGGACCCAGTAGAGCAGATTCAGTAGCTGCCTGTTGTTATCGCAAGTCAGTTGCCTTAAACACTCCAAAGTGTCTGTGTGTGTGTATGTGTGTGTGTGTCTCTCTCTCTAAATATTTATTTAGCTTTGTATGAACCTGTGTTTGTTCTCAACTATATGGAATTATGTTTTTTGGAGACAAACGTAGTGCAATAAAATAATATAAGAAGACATAAATACTTGATATTTCTACTGTTTTCTTGTAAGGGCTATTTTCAATAAAGAACAAAGTGAATATAATATACCTCCTTTTATTTCACGACTATGAAAAATTTTCCTGATCTTAGGTGCAGAGACTAGGAGTTACTCATTCAGTTTGCTGACGTAATTCATCGTTTTTACCTTCAGTTGATGGGGGTTTTGTTTTTCTTTTATTTTAGTGAATTATTTCACATATCTGACACTCCTGCATGAACTGAAGGAACAATATCAACTTCAAATCTTCCTCCTATTTGGATCTGAAGAGTCAATTCACATTCCTAACCCAGTTTTTGTCACTAAGACACATTGAGCCAATTCCTTTTCTTTTTTGAAATTCCCAACCTCTCTGCTCTTTTTTCTCCTTCTGAGGTTCATTCAGCCAAGCATGCAATTTCGTTTACCGCTTTGTACTATACCCCTGTGCCTTCATATATGTGCCAGAGACACAGCTCTTGGGAGACTTACGAGTTATTTGAAAGAAAACAATATTGGAAGTATTAGCGTACATGTTATTGAACATTTACAGCTATTTGTTATTAGCTAGTTTTTTAATTCACCTCTTGAAGGTATCTATCTGTTTAATGCTGATTTCTTTGTCTGAATCGCCTTGGGAGCACCTTTGTCAGCATTGTCAGAATTCGGTAGTAAATTCCCCAGGGACAGATTATGTCTAACTTGCTGTGCACAGCAACTAATAAAGCATGTTATGATGATAGATTCTCAATGTGTTTGATGGTGATAAATTTCACTGAGTATATTTTAATATCTTATTTGAGTTAAATTTTAAAAGGGAAACATTACTATCAGTAGACCACACAATTAGCCCTGGTGCATTTGAAAAGAAAACTAAGATATAAAATGCATTTGAAATTTATATCGGAATTATCTAAGCTACATTAATTTTGCAGAAAAAAATTGTACAAGATACAATCCAAATGCCATTGGGTAGAAAGTAATTTAAAAATACCTTGAAGATTAGGCTTCTGTTAATATCCAATTAATGATCCAATAGTTTCACCAAAGAAATATGTTTAATTTAGTCTTTATTCATTTAAAGTTTTAAAGTGAGATTTGGTTTAAGGCCACTGCACCTTCTTATAGACTAATACCAATAATTATATAATTCTATAGTAATTAACATGCTGGTAGAATTCTCAGTTTATTTTAAGGTTGCAGAAGGGTGTCAAAAGAAATCACTTATAAAACAAAGATGTGGATAATTATTTGATGTTAATAATAATAAATTATACTCCAATTAATTTAGATTCTAATTTTTCTGTCAGAATTTCAAAGTGAATTTTTATTTTAGAAAAGTTACTTCTTTATTTATTGCTCAATGTATTTCATTCAATGAAGCAAAATAATTCTTCGTGGACTTAATTTTTTACACATAGACATCTTGGAGCAAGTCTAATCGATCTTGGCTTCTGAAAAATGTCTACTCCAAAAATTTTAAGAGAAAGAATAACTCTGCTAGGGTTTTGCAGTATACAACCCTAGGAAATATTGTTCATCTTTTAGATGGGGATGAACCAGGAGACAGAGAAAGCTCTAAAGCTATTCTATAACCGAAGCTGTACAATGTCACATCAAACACAATTTTATTTGAATTCCAATACAAACCATATTCCGAAGGGAATTAAATATTTCACCATTTTGAATAATCTGGAATTGTTCTTGCCTGTTAGTTCATTTAATTTAAAAATGGGAAATTAGGTAGACTATTTTAATGTCAGGCTCTTCAATTGCTTCATAAAATCAAAATCACTATGGTGGAGCCCTTGCATTGGTTTTTTCATCCCTCTAAAGCTGCTTCCCAGCAAGTCTCCTTTGTCTCCCTTCCCCCCTCCCCAATTAGTACATTTACATTTTTTTTCCTATCATGGCTCTTCTGGTTAGGTTTCTTTGCTAGAATGTTCCTTCTCTTCTAAGGATTAATTTCTTGAAACTCTTACAAGTTTACAACTCAAGTTCTACCTTTACCTTGAGGGCTTCCTTGACCATTCTCATCCACCACCTTCTTAGTCTATGCCAGAGTTTATTATTTGACAGTCATAAAAAAAAAAGTCACATGACAATTTTATTTTTGTTGTTTAACTTTTATATTATTTGTTAAACTTTGCATATTCACAACAATTTCAGTAGAAAATTCTATATATTCATTTCATTGCCAAGCGGAGTACAAAGAAAGTGTTTGATAAATACACGCTAAAAAGAGTGAACAAAGAAAGTGAATGAAGGAAATGACCTTCAGAGCACTCTCAAACTGAGTTAACATTGTATGATCCTACAAAGTGTATTCATTTGGGTATTACAAAAATAATACTTTGATGACAAGATGAAAGGCGTTTGTCTATTGATGCTGGGTACATAAAATTGTGCTATAAAAATAGTTTATTTAATACTATGAATAATATGGTTTGCTATAAAATACTATGTTGAATGTTTTTGTTGAATTAAAACTAGTTGTATGGTTATGATAGCCTTGTAGTATAGTTTGAAAAATGTTATTGGAATAAAAATAGAGACATAGACAATGGAACTGAACCGAGAACACAGGTATAAAATGATCTATACATAGCCAACTGATCTTTAACAAAGCAGACAACATACACTGGGGAAAAGAAGCCCTATTCAATAAATGGTGCTGAGAAAATTGGATAGCCACATGCAGAAGAATTAAACAGGATCCATATCTCTCACCACTCACAAAAATTAATTCAAGATGGATAAAAGACTTAAATATGAGGCATGAAACTGTAAGAATTCTAAAAGAAAATGTAGGATAAACTCTTCTAGATATCAGCCTAGGGAAAGAATTTATGACTAAGACCCCAATGGCAGTTATAGCAACAACAAAAATAAATAAATGTGACTTTTTTCAACTAAAAGGCTTCTGCCCAGCTAAAGAAAAAATAAACAAAGCAAATAGACGACCTATAGAATGAGAAAAAATATTTGCAAACTATATATCCAATAAAGGGCTAATATCCAAAATCTAAAGAACTCAGATAAATAAGCAGAAAAAAAAACAAAAACAAATAAACCCATTAAAAGTAGACAAAAGACATAAACAGAAATTTTTCAAAAGAAGATAATATGGCCAATAAACATGTGAAAAAATGCTCAACATCACTAATCATAAGGGAAATTAAAATTAAAACCACAGTAAGATATTACCTTCCCCTTGTAAGTAGAATGGCTTTTATTAAAAGTTCAGAAACAATAGATGCTGGTGTGGATGCAGAGAGAAAGGAATGCTTATACACTGTTAGTGGAACTGCAAATTAGTACAAGTTCTATGGAAAATAGTATGGAGATTCTTCAGAGAACTAAAAGTAGACCTGTCTTTTAATCCAGCAATCCCATTACTGGGTATCTACCCAAAGGAAAAGAAGTCATTTTATCAAAAAGACACCTGCAATCAAATGTTTATTGCAGCAGAATTCACAATAGCAAAGATATGGAATCAACCCAAGTGTCTATTTTTTCATGAGTAGATTAACATAATGTGGTATATGTATACCATGGAGTACAACTCAGACATAAATGAATCAATTCCATTGGCAACAATTTGGATGGAACTAGAAATCATTATCCTAAGTATCTGAAGAATGGAAAAACAAATACTACACATACCATTAAAGTGGAACTAACCAATGAGCACAGATGTGCTCAGAAGGAAGTAAAACTCAGTGGAAATCAAGTGTGGGGGTGGCGGGTGAAGGGAATGAAGGGATGAGTGAAAACCTACTTAATGAGCATAATGAACATAATGACGTTTATAACCATGACTTAAGCATTACAAAAGCAATCCAAAACATTTGAACCCCCCTTAATATTTTGAAAAAAAAGAAAAACAAAAAACTAGCTGTATGTTCAGAAAAACTGGGAACAAACACATTTTTACAAATTGGAAAAATAATTTAGAATTTCTTTTATAGGGAGAGGATAGGTGAATGAATAATTACAAAATAGAGCAGTCACAAGTGACTATTTAAGATAAATTTGGTTCAACATGCACTCTAATTGGCAAGCACCATGTTTCTTCAATTTTTTTCCTTGTTAGAAATAAACGTGAATGAATATTTTCATTACTGAAATTTGAAGGTCAAGGAAGTTCTTGAGAAATAATTTAATTTCGAGAAAAAGATGTTTGCCCATGTGGGCTTTTCACATTTTGTTCACTTTGTTTACTTTTTTCCTTGTTGTTTCCTTGTTTTTAACTGAAATATTAGATTTACGTATAGAGCCCAATCATAAAGAGAAACCATTTGTTATTTAAAATTTTTGTTTTGTAGTATTGATATTTATAAAAATAGAAGGCAGAGGAAATATAAGGGAAAATATATAATATTAAGAGAGAGAGAAATCTTTAAAAAATAGGGAACTTTTCTTCATCATCATTGAAATATAAGTTGACCTTATTTCTGAGGGCCTTGCCTTATGACCACACTTCGTCTTACGTTTGGAATCTAGAGCTATTGTGTCCCTGAGAACTCTGCCCCACTAAGGCAGACTACTTCCCTACCTCTTCTATTTTTCATGCAGACCTTTATGGAGAAATATGAGGTGTCTTGTTAAATAACAGAAAATTGAAGTAAAATGCATTAACATTTTATGGGAAAACTGTGCTTTTTTTTTCCCCAATAATTTTTATGTTCCACATAGAAGGCCTAAGCTTTGTGTCATGAGTGCTAACTTGGTGAAAGCCCTTAAATCTCTCAAACTGGGGTTTGCAAACAAATTTTCAGGATTTGCAAGTTATCTACTAGAACCTTATATTAATATTAATATTGTATTTTCATTTCAACAATACTCTAAGAAAGACAAATAAATAAAAGCAACCTAAAAATAAGCTAGGACTTTTCACAATCTACTTTCCATTGGACGTTACATTTAGCATAACAAAAATAGCAACTAAAAGAATTTAAAATATATTTTCAAACTTTATTGACATGTCTAAAGGACACTGAAACCAATCCCATTTATAATCCAGAATAATGCTTCGTGGAAAATCTGTCTCTTATTCCTCTAGCTTTCAATACTGCTCACACCCTTCAGCCTCTCTATAAACTAAACTCCCACTATTAACACTTCTCTAGGCCCCTGCCCATATGTTGACTGTGTTACCCTTTTCCTCTTTCCTTTCCCTCCTTTCTTTCTTTTCTCTTCTTTATTTTTTTCCTCAGGTAACTGAATCTTAGCCTTTCTTTCAGGCACATACTTCCTCCTCTGTTTTAGTACCTCCTGCCTACATCTCCAAACTAACCAAAGATGATAGGACTTTCGTATGTGTAAATAAACTTTATAATATCTAAAGTAAGAACTAAGAAGAGGAGAAGGAGAAATGCACAGCTAGTGAGTCATGCAGAAGTAAGAAAGAGAAGAAGCTGTGAATATCTACAAGTCAGTAATTTTGTGACTGTTAAATAATATATCCTGATCTTTTTTGGATGGCCCAATAATTTTCATTCTGTATTTGAGTAATAAACAGTGCCATTAGTGCTATGTGACCACATAAATTAAAAATATTTGCCTTTTATTTTTTTCTGCCAGCAATAAGAGTATTTTCTGCATTTATTTATTTATTATTTCAAAATATTAAGGGGGTACAAATGGTTTTGGTTACATGGATTGCTTTTGTAATGTTTGATCAGGGCTATAAGTGTGTCCATCACCCAAATAGTAATCATTGCACCTGTTAGACAGGTTTTTGTCTCTTCCCTTCTCCTCCCTACCCACTACTCAATTTCCACTAAGTTTACTTCCCTCTGTGCACATGTGTTCTTATTGGTTAATTCCACTTTAATAGCGAGTACATGTGATGATTATTTTTCCATTCTTTAGATACTTCACTCAGGATAATGATCTCCATTAATATCACATTTTTTAAAAATTCAAGATAGGGACTAAAGTTTTTGAGAAACCCATGGTAATTTTCTCAACAGTTCTCAAATTTTTACATTTGAGATTAAGCATTCTGAATTCAAAGTAGAATGAACTCACTAAAATGAGGGTAGATGTTATATAGATTGCATAGTATGTTTGGGATGGAAAGGATGTGAGAATAGTAGGGAATGGAAAAGCAAAGAGTTCTAAGTGTCACTTAACACACAATAGCAAGTATAAAGAAGGAAAAGGAAATAGAAAGGAAATTACCAAGTATGTCCTATAAGAGGGAGTAGTAATTCCTACAGCCATCCAAACTGGATGAATTGGACAAAAAGACGGATTTCACTTTGTTAAAGGGTCAATTTAATTAACATTATTTCACTAACATACATTTACTTACTTTTTATTATTTTAATTGACATATTAAATTTACATATTTATGTGGTATAATGTGATGCTTCAATACATGTATACATTGTGTAATGATCAAATTAGGGTAATTAACACATCCATCACCTCAAACATTTAACATTTCTTTGTGGCAGGAACATATAAAGTCTTCTCTTCTAGATATTTTAAGATCTACAATACCTTAATGTTGACTGTAGTCACCCTACCCTGCAATAGGACATGGAACTTATTTATTCTTCCTCATTCTATGTAACTTTATAGCTGTTCACCATCCTCTCCCTACCTACTCACTCCCACCACCTTCCACAGTCTCTGGTAACTACAGTTCTACTCACTGCTCCCATGATATTAACTTTTTAAGATTCTATCTATGAGTGAGAATATGCAGTATTTGTCTTTCTGTGTCTGGCTTATTTCACTTATCATAATGTTCTCCAAGTTTATCCAAGTTATCACAAATGACAGGATTTCATTCCATTTTAAAGCCAAATAATATTCCATTGTATACGTATTACATTTTTTATTCATTCATCCTCTGTTGGACGCTTGATTCCATATCATGGCTATTACAAACAGTACTGTAAGAAATGTAGGGGTGCAGATATCTCATCAACATACTGATTTCATTTTCTTTGAATATATACTCAGTAGCGGGATTGCTGGGTCATGTGGAAGTTCTATTTTTAATTGTTTAAGGAAAACTCCATATAGTTTTCCATAATGGATGTAATAATTTATATTCCCACTGAGAATGTGTAAAGGTTCCCTTTTCTCCACATCCTTGCCAACATTGAGTCTTTGGGTTTTTTGGTAATAGCTGTTCTAACTAGAGTGACGTGATATCTCATTGTGGTTTTGATTTGTATTTCCTTGATGATTAGTGATGAGTATATTTTCATATATCTGTTGGCCATTTGAATGTCTTCTAGATCCACTCATTCTTCAATGAATATTTATTTTAAATATTATGTTAACATTTTATTGAAATAAAATGGATGCAGAAAACTTCACACATCTTAACTAGCATTTTGATAAATTGTCACAAAATGAACATAGCCATGTAACCATAAACAAATCAAGAAACCACATGAGATATTTTATCACTCCTCACATACACAGGATGACAATAATAAAAAAAGGTAGGGGTAATAAATGTTGACTAGGATGTGGAGAAATTGGAACTCCAAGACATGCTGCACCATAAAATGGTATAGTTGTGGAAAACAGTTTGGCATTTCCTCAAAAAGCTAAACTTTGAGTTACTTTATGAACCAGAAATTCTATATCTATGTATATATCCTGAAAAATTGAAAATAGGTACTCAAACACTTACATACAAATTTTCATAGCATAGTATGTACATGAAATACGATATTAAGCAGCCACAAAAAGGAATGAAGTACTGATTATGCTATAATGTGGGCCCTCAAAACATGTTACTAGGTGTAAGAATCCAGAAAAAATAGAAGATAGCAGGATTGGTGGTTGCCAGGAGTTGGGTAAGGAGCAAATTATGGGTGACTGCCTAATGGACATGAAGCTTTCTTTTGGGGTGATAAAAATGTTTGGAATTTAATAAAGGTAATGATTTCAAAACATTGTGAATGTATTAAATTTCATGAACTCATACACTTTAAAATGTTTCATTTTATGTGATGTAAATTTCATTTATTTTATATATATAAATACTATATAGAAATATCATTTTTAATTGTTAGATTAGAAAAAAATACAAAACTCTGATAATGCATGAAGTTGACTACATTATAAGTAAACAATCAACTTTACACATTGCTGTTAGAAATGCAGATGAGTACAACTGTTAAGGTGAGCAATGCCTTTTAATATTCCAATACATAATTGCAGCATCATGTATAATGATATAAGGCATAACTCAAATGGCTAAATAAACTATGGAAGATTCATACAATGAAATTCTGCACTATGCAGCAGTAAAAAAAAAATCTATATAAACTGATATAAAAAATTTCCAAGATATATTATTAAATATAAAATAATCAAATTTCAAGTGTCTTTGGTGTAAAGGAAGAAAAATTACGTTGCACATTTGTGTATGTTTGTGTAGGCATACAGAATCTTTGGAACAAGAGAGATGACAGCAACAAGAAGGATGTTAACATATAGGCATTTGATTCCTCTCTTTCCTATTCCCACTAGCCTATTCCAACCTCGATTCTATTATTCCCCAACACATCATTGAATATACTGTCAAAGTTACCGCTGTTTCACTGAAAATTTTATGTGCTTCCATGTCTGCATCCTCCAGGATGCAGCAAATCTCTCAGCAACTCTTGGCCAAGTAAGAGCATATTCCTTCTTGAAACTCTCCTCTTCCACATCATCCAGAGCGCCACACTGTTCTGATTTGTTCTTACGTTTCTGACTGCTCCTTCTCAGTGGTATTTGTTTTGGCTTCTCCTCTTTGTCCCAACTTCTAAATTTTTGAGAAGTTTTTGTTGCTCTTCTAAGGCCTCAAAGCTTAGCTGTAAGCCCTTTTCTCTTTCCATCTAGAATGTTCGTCTCCAGGAAGATAGATCTCCATGAGATAGATGGATGACATTTAAATATTATACATATGCTGTGGACTTCTTGTGTTTCCTCTTTTGCAAGTTCCAGGTCTATATGTCCAACTGACTACTTACATCCTCTTGGCTATCACATAAATACCTCAAGTTTAGTTGTCAAAAGGGAACGCTTGATGTTCTATGCATTTTTACCTCAATGTCTTTCACCTTAGTAAAAAGCATTACATCTATCTTGGTGCTCCAGTTAAAAATGAAAGAATACTCTTATTCCTCCCTAATTCATTCTGAAGTCCGTTCTAATCTACCTCAAAAAATGCATGTGGGTTCTCTTCTTTCTATTTCCACTCCCTCCATCCAACTCACTCTCATCTCACCTCTAGACAACCAAGAAAGTACTATAATTCTTCTCATCACTTACTCTCTTGCTCCTTCCAAACCAGTCTCTATGAATCAACCAGAGTGATATTTTAAAAGTATAAATCACTCCCACTTAAAATTTTTAGGTATTGGCTTGTGATTATATTTAGAATAAAACTCATTTCTTATTATCCTAAGTATGACACAGTCTGACCATGGTCTGGCTGCGCTCTGGTTTCCTATACCTTAATAAACTTCTTTTTCCAGCCACATTGACTTATTTCATTCTTAAAACCATGAACCTTGCCTTGGCATCTTTCCATTACTTTGGGATTGATGCATATGCTTCCAGTTTTTTGAATGGCTGGCTCCATCTCTTGCTTCATCTCTCAGCTTAAAAATCTTCTCCCCAATGAGTCCTTCATCTGACTACATTATCTGAAGTAATGCCCTCCCCTTTCCCATTATTCTTTATAGAACTAACTCTCTGTTCTTAATTTTTAGCAATTCCAATTCTATATTTGTTTGTACACTATTATTTTCTGCTAACAATACTGCACCGTAAGCTCTGGGAAAAAAGGGGCTTTTTCCCTGTCTTTTTTTTATCATGCCTGTTAGCAATCCTCTAAGAAATACCAATAAATGCAGAAGAATGGAAGTCATAAAAATAAGGGGGAAAGTCAGATTAACCCTACATCTAGCTTAATTCCTACTCATTATTTTCCTAATGAATATTTTAATCTAATGAATTATTCATTATCAATTTATTACATACCTGCACTCTTAAGAGCTGGGGAATCAACAGTGAGCAATAGTTCACAGTCTCATACAGCCTACTGGTAAGTCAAAGTACAATTCTAATCATTGTGCTCCAGTAGGAGTCAGCATACAGTGATGCGTGAAGTCTATGTCTACACTTTCTTGAAAAACGAGTAAGATGAGCCCTAGAACCAATTCCAGGCAAAGCCCTTAGCAAGTGTGGCAGCTGCTTCTTTTCTCCTTTCAGAACCCAGTTGTCATGCTGTAGAACACTTATACTTCGTGGTGAATTGACATGTAAGTAAGTACTTCAGTCCACTCTGGGAGGCTGAGGCAGGCACATCATTTGAGCTCAGGAATTTGAGACAAGCCTGAGCAAGAGCAAGCCTCCATCTCTACTAAAAAAAAAAAAAAAAGAAAAGAAATCAGCTGGACAACTAAAAATATATAGAAATAAATTAGCTGGGCTTGGTGGTGTGTGCCCATAGTCCCAGCTACTCAGGAGGCTGAGGCAGCAGGATTGCTTGAGCCCAGGAGTTTGAGGTTGCTGTGAGCTAGGCTGACACCACGGCACTCTAGTCCTGGCAACAGAGTGAGACTCTGTCTCAAAAAGAAAAAAGAAAAAAGTACTCCAGTCCATTGCCAGCCATATGAGTAACTGTCTGAGGAATCCCAATTGAGCCAAGCCTTCAGATAACTCAAAGCTCAACCACCATCATCCTGACTGCAGGAGACATCTCAAGGGCAATCACAATTGAACCCAACCCACAAAGCCCACCCACAGATCTGGAAGAAATAATAAAAAATTGTTGGAAGCCACTAAGTTTTGAAGCAGTTTGTTACATAGCAATGGGTAACGGAAACAGCGATGAAATTTTTGTTTTGGTAGTAGTGTTGCTAGGTTATGTTTGTTAATATACAACAAGAAAAGAAAAGAGGGAATGCAATTGCTTAGCTGAAGGCAACTGAGGCAAAAGAAAACATTAAGTCAGTTTCACACTCCTGTGTGAAAACTCAGGTTCATTTAATACTTCTGAAGCCCCTTTCCATGCATAGATCCACCCTTCCACCCAGCCAGACATTTACTCTCCCATCCTTCAAGCCATCCATCCATTCTTCCATCCATCCACTTATCACCCCACCTATCTATTCATTTAACATTTACAGAGCTACCAATCTGAGGCAAGAAAACAAGATCTTTGCTCTCAAAGAAAATCTGATTGGTAATATTTATCATTTAAAAATTACTGCAGTGAGGCTGTGAGAGTTGACAGTAGAAGATAATATGATTTTTGTTTGCTTTCCTCTTTGGTATTTGAAATACAGCTATTTTTCCTAAAGTTTCAGATAGTTCTCAGTAAGATAAAAATTTCAAATTCACTTCTCTGTTATCCCTATGTGCTAAACAAAACAAATCTTGATTGAAAACAGTTGAGAAGCTACTGAGGAAGATGTATTGCTGTGGGAGCTGAGACTGGAAAAAGAGAAAAGACAGAGTAATTGGGGGAAAAAAAAGCATTCGTGCATCATGCCCTCTAGTCACCCTCCAAAACATACCACCAGATGCAGTAGAATGAGAGTCAAAAAAATAAGGGAAACAATCATCTGTTTTCCTTCAGAAGCATAACTTGCTCTATTCACCTCGACTGCAATTTTTTAAGACTTTATTTACATTTATTTATTCATTTTATATGTACTCAGCTTATCTATATACAGCATCAAATGTTAAAGCAGATGAGATATTTGGCAACATTTTGTCTACTTGATCAATGTGGGCTGCATAATATAGTTGGTAATAATTTGGCGGCCACATTAGATTATTTACAGTTTTATTATCCAGATAATTCTGCACTTTCTACATATTTTTATCGTGTGTGTGCCCTACTACAGTGACACTGAGAGTAATCTGAAGTGTTCTGAACCAATTATAAATATCTTTGCATTTTATTTTTTTGTGCCCGTTTCATCTACCTAGTGATTTTTCCACAAGTTTGTTTATCTTTGGTAGTCAGACCATGTTGCATGCAGTTAACCATAAAAAATTCATAGGTTTCTCAAGTTCACTTCAAAAGCACTACCTGATCTGTCAAAACACATTTTAAAATGTCAAAATGCCTTTCCATTATGGCCTTATTTGGTGCTATGGTGCTTTATAACCCCATTCTACTGGGAAAAAAGAGGTGAAAAGACTCACATGAAGACTTTCTGCTGCAAAAAGACAAATAGAAATGCACTGATATTTGACAGAACATTCATAAACCAGCAATGATTTAATAATTTATATTTGTAAATTATGTAAATGCACATTTAGATCCTTGGGGGAAAAATGTTTTTAAAAACTGAAATAAAAATTAATCATTATGATTTTTAAATTATTTAAGACAAAAATAGCATTCTTAGCCCCTCATAGTTAACATTTAATTGTAAGGTGTATGTTAACCAGTAATTAGTCTTCCTGATAACTAAGTGTGAAGATAGTGACAGTTACAGTCTTAACGTGTACTTTCAAATGCAACCTAATTTTGGAAAATGAAACATAGTAGAATCAATTTCAAAGAACTTGATATACAACTGATAAACCATCATTTTGCAAACCATAGTCACTGCATTTCACCATTTGCCACTCAACTTGATTTATAGTTCAAAGCATTTCATCATATGGCTACTAAGGTCACTTGCCTGAGAAACAAACTCATTGGTTCCTGCACCTGCAAAACCAGTGAGCTTTGTTCAAGTTTCTGATCATAGGACACTCTAGTACCCTAACCTCACTCCTTCACAATCTATTAGGAAATCTGTGTAGAAAAGAATGCATATTAAATATACTGATGTAAATTCATCATTATGAGATAAAAATCTCAAGTGGCGGGCATCCTTATAATGAAACCATACCAAAATTACGTGTGTGAGGGCTCATAATCATTATTATAGAAATAACTATCTTACTTTTATGCAGACATTAAACAAAGGTATTCTAGAATATGACAGATACTGTGCTGAGAATTGAGGGGAATGTATAGCTGGGAATCAATATAGACATGGCGCCTGTCCTCCCAGACCACACGTGCCAATAAAGAACATGATGGAAGCAGAAATGCAAGTACCTCTGTTATCCAGCATGAGTTGATTTTTGTGAGAGCTGAAAGATGTGGATCCTGCTTCGGCCTTCTACAGGTGGCTATCCAGTTTTCCCAGCACCATTTATTGAAAAGGGATTCTTTTCTCCAGTGTATGTTTTTGTCTGCTTTGTCAAAGATTCGATGGCTATATGAGGATGGTTTTATATCAGGATTCTCACATCTGTTCCACTGGTCAATAATCCTATTTTTGTGCCAATTCCAGATTGTTTTAATTACTACAGCTTTGTAGTATAGTTTGATATCTGGCATATTAATACCTCCCAATTTGTTTTTGTTGCCTAGAATTGCTCTTGATATTCGGGGTCTTCTTTGGTTCCATACAAAGCGTAAAATTATTTTTTCTATATCTGTGAAGAATGCTGATGGGATTTTAATAGGTATTGCATTGAATCTGTAGATCAGTTTGGGTAGTATAGACATTTTAATGATGTTGAGTCTGCCGATCCACGAGCATGGAATGGATTTCCATCTGTTTACATCCTCTGCTATTTCCTTCCTCAGTGTTTCATAGTTCTCCCTATAGAGGTCTTTTACCTCCTTGGTTAAGTATACTCCTAGGTACTTTAATTTCCTTGTTGCTATTGTGAAGGGTATTGAGTCTTTAATTTGGTTCTCGATTTGATTGTTGTTGGCATATACGAATGCCTCTGATTTCTGTGTATTGATTTTGTATCCTGAGACTTGACTAAATTCATTGATCAGTTCCAGGAGTTTCTTGGTTGAATCTTTGGGGTTTTCTAGATACAATATCATATCATCAGCAAACAGTGGAAGTTTGATCTCTTCTGTCCCTATTTGGATACCTTTGATTCCATTTTCCTGTCTGATTGCTGTAGCCAAGACTTCCAGCACTATGTTGAACAGAAGTGGAGATAGTGGGCAGCCTTGTCTGGTTCCAGTTCTAAGTGGGAATGATTTCAATTTTTCCCCATTCAGTATGATGTTGGCTATGGGTCTGTCATATATGGCTTGTATCATTTTTAGGTATGTCCCTTCTATGCCTATTTTCTTAAGTGTTTGTATCATGGAAGGGTGTTGAATTTTGTCAAAAGTTTCTTCTGCATCTATTGAAAGAATCATATGGTCTTTGTTTTTGCTTCTGTTTATGTGGTGAAATGCATTTATAGATTTACATATGTTGAACCATCCCTGCATCCCTGGGATGAAGCCCACTTGGTCGTGGTGGATTATTTTTTTGATAAGTGTCTGGATTCGGTTAGCTAAGATTTTGTTGAAAATTTTTGCATCTATATTCATTAGGGATATTGGTCTGTAGTTTTCTTTTTTTGTTGCATCCTTTCCTGGTTTGGGTATCAGAGTAATATTCACTTCATAAAAGGTGTCGGTGAGGTTTCCGTTCTTCTCGATGTTGTGGAATAGTTTCTGCAAGATAGGTACTAGTTCTTTGTAAGTGTGGTAAAATTCAGGTGTGAAGCCATCTGGACTGGGACTTTTCTTTTTAGGGAGATTTTTAATTGCTGTTTCTATTTCAGCTGTTGAGATTGGTCTGTTCAGGGAATCTATCTCTTCCTGGTTGAGCCTAGGGAGGCTGTGTGTTTTTAGAAATTTGTCCATTTCCTCCACATTTTCTAGTTTGTGTGCATAAAGATTTTTGTAGTATTCATAAATTGTATCTTGTATCTCTTTGGGATCAGTTGTGATATCTCCTTTTTTGTTCCTGATGGAGCTTATTAGAGATTTCTCTTTTCTGCTTTTCGTTAGCTTAGCCAATGGTGTGTCAATTTTGTTTATTTTTTCAAAGAACCAACTTTTTGTTTTATTAATCTCCTGAATAGCTTCCCTGTTTTCAATTTCGTTTAGTTCTGATTTGATCTTGTTGATTTCACTTCTTCTGCTGGGTTTGGGGTTGGTCTGTTCTTCTTTTTCCAGCTCTTTGAGTCGTTTCATTAGATTGTCTATTTGTGATCTTCTTGACTTTTGGTTATAGGCATTTATGGAGATAAACTTTCCTCTCAGAACTGCTTTAGCTGTGTCCCAGAGGAGTTGATAACTTGTCTCTCCATTGTCGTTTTCTTCATAGAATTTTTTTATTTCCGTCTTGATTTCTTCATTTACGAAGTAATCATTTAGTAGGAGGTTGTTTAATTTCCACGTTTTTGTGTAGAAATGTGAGTTTCTGTTAGGGTTGATTTCTAGTTTTATTCCACTGTGATCTGAGAAGGTACATGGTATGATTTCTATTTTTTTAAATTTCTTGAGATTTTCTTTGTGTCCTAGGGTATGGTCAATCTTAGAGAATGTCCCGTGAGCTGATGAGAAGAACGTATATTCAGTGGATTTGGGGTAGAATGTTCTGTAGATGTCTGTCAGACCCAATTGTTCTAGAGTTTTGTTTAAGTCCATTATTTCTTTATTAATTTTCTGTTTGGAGGATCTGTCTCGTGCCGTCAGTGGGGTGTTGAAATCTCCAGTGATTATGGAGTTGCTATTAATCCATTTACTTAGCTCCAGTAAGGTTTGCTTTATGAACTGGGTGCACCTAAGTTGGGTGCATATATATTTAAAATTGTTATCTCTTTTTGTTGGACTGTGCCCTTCACCATTATATAATGACCCTCTTTGTCTTTCACTACTTTTGTTAGTTTAAAAACTAAATCATCTGAAATTAGAACTGCCACACCAGCCTTCTTTTGGCTTCTATTTGCTTGGAATATTGATCTCCACCCTTTTATTTTTAGTCTATATGCATCCTTGCAGGTTAGATGTGTTTCCTGAAGACAGCATATACTTGGCCTGTATTTCCTTATCCATTCAGCCAGCCTATGTCTCTTGAGTGGAGAGTTTAAGCCATTCACACTTATTGAGAGAACTGATAGGTAAGGTAGATTACTGTTCATTCTGTTGGGTTGGATGTTGTTGCTATGAATTCGGTCTTGAGCCATTGTAATATCTGGCCTTTAATATCTTTGGATTTTGGTTGTTTTTATATTCGTGGGTTATTATTATGATGTTCCGTACGTAACACTGTTTTAAGTACTTCTTGTAGGGCTGGTCTTGTCTTGGTGAATTCTCTGAGCCTTTGCTTGTCTGAGAATGTTTTTATTTCTCCTTCATATACGAAGCTTAGTTTTGCACGGAATAATATTCTAGGCTGGGCGTTGTTTTGTTTCAAAAGAGTGAGAATGGGGCTCCAGTCTCTCCTTGCTTGTAACGTCTCATTAGAGAAGTCTGATGTTATTCGAATTGGCTTTCCCTTGTATGTTACTTGCTTCTTTTGTCTTACAGCTCTGAGTAGGGCCTCTTTGGTTGATACTTTGGTCAATCTGATGACTGCATGTCGTGACGTCTTCCTGTTTGCATTGAATCTCCCAGGGGTCCTCTGAGCTTCTTGAACTTGTATATCAAGATTTTGAGCAAGGCCTGGGAAATTTTCCTCTATTATATCTTCAAACAGCTTGTCCAACCCTTGAGTGTTGTCTTCTTCCCCTTCTTGTAAGCCTATAACCATCACATTAGGTTTCTTCACATAATCCCACAGCTCTTGTAGGCTTTGCTCTTTTCTCTTGTTTCTCTGCTCTATTTCTGTGACTGATTTATTTAATTGGAGGGTGTTATCTTCAAGCTCTGAGATTCTTTCTTCTGTTTCATCCTGTTTCACCCTGTTCTTGAGACTTTCCACTGTATTTTGTAGTTCCTTGAATTGATTCTTCATTTCCAGGAGTTTGGTTACACTTTTCTTCATTGTGTCTATTTCTTTTCCCATATCCTGGAGACTTTTTGTGGTTTCTTTATGTTGGTTATTGAGTTGTTGTTGCAGCTGGGTGAGTGTTCTTATGTTCCACATACAACATTCCTCTTCTGTCATATTGATTTCCTGATTTTGGTTGGTGTCCGTTTCTAGGGGGCTGGTGCTCCTCTTTGGGGGTGTGTTTTCCGTTTGGTTCTTCATATTTCCTGAGTTCTTTCGCTGATTTCTTCCCATGTCAATCAGTTGTTGTTTCTTTCCTTAAGTTATTGTTTGGGTATTCACACACCTTGTTTAGTTTCTGAGGCATTAGGTGGTGTCTGTGGGTGAAATTGGACCACTCCCTGTATATTGAGTCAGTGGGTGCCGTGAAAAGGCTGTGCAGGATGCTGTCCCTGTCAGTAGGTGGCGTTTGCTTGGAGGAACAGGCTATGCTGTGGATTTTGTGTAAGCCTGCCCTCAGGCCGTTAGAGGGGTCAAAGTTCTGTTCTCTGCTTCCAGGGAAAGCTGTCAGGGCGGGGCTGGAATGGTCCTGCTCAGCCAGAAAGTCTGGCTGTGGGGGCGGGGCTGTCTGAGACCGGCAGTCTGGAGTGGGCCTCGCTTCTTTCCACCCTCTCCAAGTCCGCAGCTACTCCTGGCTCTCTGCCAGCAGGCCAGACCACAAGCCACCAGGCCTCCCGGGACTGTGATGTCGGTGGGGAGGTTCCCTGCACATGAACGCCACCTGGGTTGGGTGCACGGCCTCCTCCTGGGAGGAGGGTTGCCCTCTAGGACGCCGATCCGCCCCTGGAGGCACACACACCTCAGTAGGCTGTTCACGTATAACCTTTCTGTGCCCTGGGCAATGCTAGCCCTCGGTGCAGGGGATCTGGTCTGAAGGTCCGACCTCTGGGTCCCAGAGTTCAAACTGTATCCCCACCAGGGAGAGGAGTTCTGGTCCCAATTCACCCACAGGGAGCCCAAGCTGGGTCTATGTCTCTCAGCCTCTGAGTCGGCACCGTTCTCCTGGGAACTCAGTGCCAGCAGCACCTGGGAGGGCGGGCGGGTAGGGAGCTCACAGTCTGAGTTCCCCTGAGTCAGGTGTAGGGTCCCAAGAGGGAAGGTCCCTTTCCCTGGAGGTGCCTCCGGCTGGTGGCTGTATTGTCTCTCTGGGCAGCCGCGGGTAGGGTCGGCAGAGGGGAGGAGGAGGCACTATGGCGCCTGCCGCGCGGCTCGGGTCTGTGCTCACGGAGGTGCCCAGAGGAAGTTGGGAACCTGCTGCCACGTCTGCTACAGGCTCACCGCTGGCTGGCAGCGGCGGTCTCTGGGCTGGTGTCCGCAGGTCTCTCCACCCGCTGGGGAGCCCACCAGCAGTCCCAAATGCAGGGGAGGGGAAACAGCAAATCCACCTACCCTTGCCACTGGTCTCCGGGCTGCTCCGGTGGTCTCAGCCTCCAGTTCTCCTCCACAGCCTCCTCCCATGGAGTCTCCCGGGGTCTCAGGTACCCCTCCTTCCAGCCCTTGTCCGCTGTATGCTCGTCTTCTTGCTTCTTTCCTCTAATTTCTGCTAGAATCTGTCTTTTCTGCAGAGAGACTCTGTTTGGCGGTGTTATTCGTCCGTCATCTTGCTCCGCCCCCCCAAAAAACTTAGTTTTTCCTCTAAATTTTTTTCTGTGAACACAGTTATTTCCTCCTACTCTGTGCATCATTTTTGAAGTAGAAAAAAGAAAGATGAGCATTAGGTAGAATCCAGTCTCTCCTAGGATCTTGTGCCTTACTGACAATTTTCTGTCTTCCCTTTCCTCTGTCACTGTAGCTCTGACACAAGCTGGGCTGTCTATTCCCTGAGAGATTTAAATTACATTAGTTCAAGTCCCTATCCCATACCCTAGGGCAACTCCAATAAATCTACCTCTTCCCTTCTGACCCTGAGCCACCACCCTGGCTCAACCCTTGCTTGCTATCATTTTTCAATTCCCACTACTGTTTCTCACTTTCTCTTCCACGGCCACCCCATATTTCTGTGCCCATTCCTTTTCTTTGTTTTCTCCAATGTCTTAGTTTATCTTGTGCTACTGTAACAGGATACCTGACACTGGGCAATTTATAAAGAACAGAAATTTATTTCTCACAGTCCTGGAGGTGGAAAAGTCCAAAATCAAGGTACTGGTGTCTAGTGAGGCCTTTCTTGCTGAGCCTCACTTGGCAGAAGAGCAAAAGAGAGAAGAAAATTACTCCTACAAGCCCTTTTTATAAATATATTAATCCATTCATGAGGGCTCTGTAGCATCTGGGACCTAAACACGGCCCAGAAAGCCCCGCCTCCCAAAACTATTGGCATTGGTGATTTAAGTTTCCAACACGTGTTTTTTAGGGCATGTACTCAAACCATAGCCTTCCAAGATGACTTCATTTGTATTCATTTGTGTGTATATACCAGACTTCATTAAAAGTTTTAAAGTAAGGAATGAGCTTTAAAGATATTAAAAATATTAGTCTTTAAGACTTAACCATCTTTTTTCAAAAATCATGGTTGCTCATTTCCTGCCAAGTGGTGCAGGAATCTTTCTGTTACAAAATTTCAACATTTCAATGCCCTTCACGTTATTATGCAGAACATTTAGCTTCCTCTACCCATTTCACACTTGCCTGCTAAAATAAAGCACTATCCACTCTAACATGAATCTTTCCTAGTACTGAAAAGGTTTCTTTTTCCCCCTTTAACCTTTATTTATCAATCTCTGCTGCAATATAGATGAGAATCACATACTAAAGTGATTTAATTTTCTACTGATGTGAACTACCCTACTTCAAATAGAAGACAGTGGTGACTAAAGTCACTTTGGGTTTTAAATAATTTTTCACTCTGTTACAAAACCTTGCTCTGATTCTGAGTTAGGTTTCTCTTCCTCACTCCCACAGAAGTCATCATTGCACAGATCACCCTGTATTGTCATTATCTATTTAATCATCTTTATCTCCCACTAGGACGAGATTTCCTTTAGGAAAGAAATCCTGTATATTCTCTGTTCTTGTTTTGTAACAGCAAGCATTGCCTGAAAGTAGCTACTCAACAAATATTTGCTATGTGAATAGAAGAAAAAAATCATACTCCTGATAATGACAAGACCCGGATTTTCGATATCTTCTATGTTTACAATATAGAAGATACTACAAGTAATTGGTTATAATAAAAACCATGAAGGTATCCCTGTTTAAGTTCCTCACTCTAAAGCTGAGACTCTTGTGGCTGGAAAAGAGCAGGGACTTAGCTTAGTTTTCCCACTCTGTAAAGGCTGTCCTGGGGCTAGAAGCCAGCCATCCGGGCTCTCTGTGTCCTGGGTCTTTCCATTACACCATGTCTAAGCCCGGAAAAGACAGACATTCTGTCTCCCTGAGCTATGGAAAAAGGTAGTAGGCAGTTTTCCAGGGGCAAGCATTGATTGTTGTTACAACTCTCTATGAGTAATGTGGGATATGAAACAGCCTCCCACTCCCGGAAGCCCGAGATGGCTTTTCAAGCATAAAAAAATAACCCAGGGGGAGCACCAGTGTCTTGAGCCCTATATTCTTGATGAAAGTACACTGGCTGTTTAAGGGCATTTTAGATATTCAAAAGCTGTTCTTGGACACTGGGAAGCTTTAGTTCCAGGAAGGTGATTTAAACTGCTTCCCTTGGGCATGGAAGGATTAGGATTTAAGAATCATAAGTGAAGTTCATTTAAGAATAATAAGGATTAACAGTCAAAAACTGCTTGCTTATTTTTTCTGCAGGTATGTCCTCCAGAAAATATTTTCATTGCACATAACAAATGAGAATAACTGGAAAAGAACTGATAATCTATAGATTTTGAAAATCTCATTGAGGATAACCACTAGATATTTGATTTCTACTGTGTCCCTCTCCTCACCCTTCAAGGTTTTCTGGATCCTGTCTCTGGTCTCCCTTCCAACCTGTCCTTCATTCACAACCTGCATGCAAGCTACAGATAAGTAGCTGAAATATATTGTGAGAGAGGCAATATATCAAAAATTGCCTCCATTCAATTCCCTGCTCCATCACTTTCTAGCATGTTACCTTCTAGCTGTGTGACCTTGTGAGCAGTGGTGACTTTTTTGTCCTGTTACCTCTCCATTGTCATAACATGTAATGCACTTGCACAGGACATAATAGTTGATCAATGAATATTACATAAGGTTAATAACACCCTCTCTAGAATTCCAAAATCACAAATTTGAAAGTTTCTGTGTAGTTTCTTTTGTAACAAACTCTAACCTGACCTTTAGTCATTTGACAGAATGTCTGACTAGAACTGATTTAAGACTGTACTTAGTCTATATTTATTCCACTTAGTGCAAATATTCACTTATTTTACTGGAGAAATTAATTTGTTTGATTAAAATGTGCCATACTAGACCTTACTGGATGTTATATAGCGTATATGTGGCTTATTGTGTTTCTTAAATCTAAAAAGATCTGAATTCTGAAGTACATCTGTACCAAAGATCTTTGTATAAGACACCATGGACCTGCATTATAATTATTTCAGTATAAGACTATAAATAGACTATGTTTGCTATGCATACCACTGCCTCCTTGACAATGTTTGTGCTACTCTCAGCTTTCCCTGGTTCTACTCATTCTTTGAGTCCCAGATCGAGTATGTATAGTTCTATGGAAATCTCTTTTCTATTCCAAACATTTGGGCTTTTCTCCTTTTCATCCCCCACAGTCCTTAACACCATACTCTATACTGTTTCCTTTGCCGTAGTTCATGAATTGTATTTTAAGAAAATCAAACATCACTTCAGTGGACATATAGAATTGTCTCCAGTGAATACTTTTTCTAACTCTATAAACTTGATAAAAGTAAACATTGCATTTTCTAAACTCTGATTTAAATTGATCCTAAAGTGCTAGACATTTTAATAACTAAATTACAATAATAAAAATGCACTCTTGTTTGTGATTCCAAAGATAAATTATGTTATTGTTATAATATGTGTCCTGAAAAATACTTACATATAATTTCATGAAAAAACACATGAACACAACAACAAAACAATAGGCTGTCCATTGCCAAAGAAAAACCTGTTCCCATTGACTGCTAAACAACCACATATGTTTTCATTATTTACTATCTTAGATAATCATATGGGATAATTTCCAACAAGACATAAGAGGATATTTGAAGCTTTTTAAATCTAAAAAGTTATTATGCACTATAATTTTAACATTATTTATGACCATATTTTGAAACATTGTTCTTTTATAGTTTTACAATATTGATTTTTTTCTTATTACAAAAATAATACCATTGTTATAGAAAAATTAGAAAATATCAATAAGCAAAAAGGTTGCTAATAGTCAATTGGTGCAATTGCTAATGGAATATTACTCAATTCTAAGAAACGACAGTGAGCTTGCACCGCTTATATTATCCTGGATTGAGCTTAATTAAGCCCATTATCCAAAGTGAGGTGACATAAGATCAGAAAAATGGGCTCCACATGTACTCGCCATCAAATTAGTATTGACCGATTATCAATACAGAGCTCAAAGGGTGATGGTGTTTACCAGAGATTCTGGGGGTGGCGAGGTACACCCACATTGGAGGGATATGGTAAGCATTGTAGAGGGGAAGGGCAGCCCTCTAACCCTTGCTAGGTAAAGGCAAAGTTATAAAATCTAACCAAAATGTTAAAAAAACATTTATCGGGTGTCGGGCATGTGGAGGGAGGAGGAGATGAGTACATATATACATTATAAGTGCAATGTGCATTGTCAAGGGGATGGACACTTTTGAAGCTCTGACTTGAGGGGGAAGGGAAGGCAAGAGCAATGTATGTAACCTTAACATTTATACTCCCAAAATATGCTGAAATAAAATATAATAATAAAATAAAATAAAATGTTGCTAATAATCTCACTCTTCAGAAATGATATTATATACCCACTTATGAAATTATTTGTCTATATATGCATATGTAAATAATATGCATGCAGGTGTGTGTATGTGTGCTTGTATATACACATACATTAAAAGAAAATTGTCATGGATCTACTATATTTTAGTTATAGTAAAGTTGTTACATTACGATGAAAAGAAAGCATTACATTTTGGAATTTCTAAATATAGTTATATTTGGCTGAAGGAGAAAAAAAATAAGTCACACACATGTATGTATACAGTTACAAGTTGTGATTTGCTATGAAGGAAATAAACAAGGAACTGAAATGTAGGAAAATAGTGGCAATGGATAAGGTTGTTAGTAAAGAAGTCTCTGAGCAGAAAATTTAAAAAGGCTTCATGTCTTAAATACTAAACAAAGTAGAGACTGACACAGGGTGAAGGTAGAGAAGTCGATAGAGACCAGATTATGCAGTGCCATGTAGTTCATTGGAAAGATATCAATCTGTTTTAATGAACAACGGGAAAACATTGAAGAGCTCTCCCCGGAGAAACTGATGTGATTTGTATAATCTGGTTTCTCAACATCAGCACTATTGATATTTTGAGTAAGATAATTCTCTTTTGTAGGGGGCTGTCCTTTGCATCATAAGATTTTTAGGAGGACCCCTGACCTCCATCCACCAGAAGCCAGTAACATCTACCACAGTCATGACAACCAAAATGTTCCAAGACACCTCCAAATGTCCCCCGTGGGTTAAGAGAAAAATTATCCTACTTAAGAAAAAGTAATATTTTAAATGATTAAAAATTATTCTGGCTCCTAGGTGAGGAATAGAGTTGTTCCTTGTCCTGTGAGAGCATACCTGATCACAACAGGTAGTATTTTGTCACCTCAATTTCAGAGCAACGGTAAAGAAAGAATCTGGATCCTTGATTAGCAGCTGAATCAACCAATCTTGAATTTCACATTATGTTTCTCTTATTATGATGTGATGAAATATATGAAAATTATAAGTGTAATAGAATATAGGGGTGAGCAAGAGAAGGCAAGTCCAAGTACAAAGTAGAAGACCAGTGAGTAAGGTAGCTAGTGATCCATGTAGAAGAAGTCACATCTGTTTTCTATAATGTCTTGGCATTGTGCTTATTGGAGAAGTTATAGCAGTCAATATTTTTTTAGAGCTAAAGTAGACATGACCCGGTTCTACATTTCAATCTAAGCTATTAGCCCATTCCTTTGCTCCAGTTCATAGCAAACTTCTCACAAGAGTTTTCTATTTTCCAGATAAAGAGGAAAATATATAGGGTATTATCTTGGTATATGACCAAGATTATTGTATGAATCAAATAACACAAAATGGACTGTTCAATAAATGTTATCAAAACAAATGACATTGTGAATTATACCAAAAATAGATTTCCTAAACTACACTTTTTGAAAATAAAATTCAGATAGAATCAAGGCATAAATTTGGAAAATAAGACATTAAAACAAGATATAATGCAGGATATCTTTCCTATGATATTGGAAAAAGATAATTAGTGATAATAGAAAAAGATAGAAAGGTAATAGAAAGATAATAGAAAAAGATAATTAGTGATAATACCAAAACAAATCTCATAAAAGAAAAGATATCATTGAAATGTATGACATCATGATAACAAAAGTTTTCTGCTTTGTAAAAACTCCATAAACCAAGTGTATAGGCAAGACAGTCTTAGAAATTAGTTTTATAATATGTATAACAGGATTTATAAATAGAACCGAAATATGACCAGCTATAAAATGGATCAATAAATTGCAGCTCTTTCATATGAAGAACTACTATTGAGCAAGGAAAATGAAAAAACTATTGCTCCATACTAAAGAAAGAGAGAAATCTCACAGACACAATGCTAAGTGAAAGAAACCTGATGCAAGAATTTATATTTTACAATTTCATTTATTTAACATTAAAACAATAACAAAGTTAATCTATGGTGATGGAAGTCAGAACAGTAATTATATTTGGAGTCATGACTGGGTGTGGACTCCAGAAAAGCTTCCCTGTGCTGGTAGTGTTCAATATCATGATCTGCATGAGGTTCTAATGGTCCATTCATTGGGTAAAAATTCATCCAGCTGCACACTTAAAATGTGTGTACTTTGTATATGGCTTAATTCAACAAAAAATTTGTAAATATAATGTTACATGAAAAAAGTAAGGTACAAAATAATTCATAGAATTTATGACATATGTGTAAAATTTTCAAAGATACACAAAACAACACTATAACAACTCTGTGTGTGTGTGCACACACATACATATGTGTGTATGTGTTAAAACTTTTAAAAACAGATTGGAAAAGTGGAGATAAAATTTACAACAGTGTTTGTTTCTAGGGAAGGAAGTCAGAGAATGATCCTGGAGAGTTGAAAATAAAGAACTTTATCCGTAATATTGAATTTATTTTATTAAACATCTCAGAAGCAAAAATGACAAATAGAATAAGGATGTGGATAGTTTCCTTTAACTTCATAAAACACTTTAAACTTAAAAATTTAGAACCTTTATCACTCCCAAGACACCACAATCTGGTGGCAGTGGTGATGACAGTCCGAGGCTTATGACAATGATATGAGTGAGACACAAAGTGGCCCAGGAAAGCATTGAGGAAAGGACATTTGGTGGTGTGGGGCAGGGTGGAGTCTTGTTCCGTGGTCTGGCGGATGGCAGTAATGGACAAAGAGCCACCTGCCTGGATTCGAATCTTGGCCCCACTACTTTCACATTTCATGATCTTGGATAAATAATTTCACGTCTCCACTCCTCTCTTTCCATAAGCTGTTAAGTAGAGATAAAGGCAACTTCTCCTTTACAGTTGTGAGAATCGGACGAGTCAATGGTTGTATTAATAAAACACTTAGAACAGTGCCAGGCACAAGGGGAGCATCAACTGATACAGACCATCCTTCTTGCTTTTACCATGGAGGGGTAGAATTTCATTGAGTATGATTAGGCCTTTAAAAGTAGAACTTTGAATGTGTCATTTTGTCATCTGCCATATAACGGAGCTGAGTGAATTGACAGTTTTTACTCTTCCAAAATATGTGTTGAATTTGTCCGTATGTGTATGTGTGTGTGTATATATATTCTCTCCCTGTATATATGTATAAATATTCTCTCAGATTTATCTCTTGCTGCAGACATGAATATAATTAAATGAATGAAACTTGCTATATTCAGAATCCCCAAAATGGAATCACAACATGTCTTAAGTTAGATTAATCTTTAATCATACTGAGCAACATCATTACCCTGTCTCTATGGAAAAACTGTGTTACAGTAGATTCAATTATTCAACTTGAATGGCTAATTTTAAGCTTCAAAATTCACATCTTTTATTTCATAAAGAACACATTAGACAATCGGCATAGAGGACAAGTTTGGGTTAGTTACAATGCATATAAATGTTACTAAACTGCCTATTTACCTATGAGTTTAATTGATATGTTTACAATGCTTGGTGTGGTGTGCTTTTTGAACTCAAATCATTTTGACCCTTGTCTTTATTTCAATTCTGCTTTATAATTATCACCATGAAAAAGGTTAGAGATCTCATATACACCCTGGTTTTAAGAAAAAAAATGAATAAACAAGAAAGCCAAAGTCTTTGTGATTTAAAGATAAGTTTAGACCAGTTATGGTAACTCGCACCTATAATCCTAGCACTGTGCGAAGCTGAGGCAGGAGGATCGCTTGAGGCTGAGAGTTCAAAAGCAGCCTGAGCAAAAGCAAGATGCTGTATCTACAAAAAATAAAGAAAAAAAAGTTAGCCAGGTGTGGTGGCGTTTGCCTATAGTCCCAGCTTCTCAGGAAGCCGAAGCAGGAGAATTCCTGGGCCCAGGAGTTTGAGGATGCTGTGAGCTATAAGGATGCCACTGCACTCTAGCATGGACAACACAGAAACACAGTGAGACTCTGTCTCAAAAAAAGAAATAATAATAATAAATAAAAGTTTAAAATTTAAAAAAATAAAGGTAGGTTTAAATACTTATTTTTTTTCATTAGGAAAGTATCCCAAGAAGTAAAAACGTACACAATATATAATAATTTACCTGAAGTCCACCTAATAACTCTCTTTCAGCCAAATATAAATTTTCTGATTTTCTGCACCTGAGAGCAGGTGCATTTGTTGATTCATTCAAACATTTGCTATGAAAAATAACTGTATTACTATTTATTGAGCACATACCACATGTCTGACATTTGACTGGTCCTGAGGATAAGTGGTGATCAGATAAGACTAGGATTCTATTCTCTTAATGTTTAATATCTTTTGGAAAAGACAGCAAATAATTATGCAAAGAGATTATTGCAATGGTGATAAGTGCCCTGAAGGATAAACACTAATTGACATGAAATCACTGAACAAGTCCAGGAGGTCGAGCCCTGTGTGGGACTGTCTCCCCGTCTCACTAAATGCATTCTCAGTCTGGAGGGAAATAATTATGCTTCTGCCAAAGTGCCTTAAGAGTCTCTAACCTGGCTTAAGGTGACTGGCATATAATATGAGTCAAATTCATTAATTTATTTTTGCCATTTTACTATGCTTCTATAGACCTGACTTGAAAATGTATCAGCTTTTAAAGAAATAAGATGTAGGAGTTAAGCCAAAAATAAATAAGTAAATATATAAATAAATTCTTAATGTACACACTATCATTTTGATGCTTTTATATTTAAAATGTGTTATATAGGAATGTAGCTTATAGAATTTAGGATTGACCAATCCCTTGTGGTTTTTTTGTTAAAGCATAGAAAGGAGTAAATAATTCACTGAAGGCCTTTTTCACACCTCAGTGTTAAATATAAGACTGTATTCAGAATAAACTTGTCCCACATTTTTATACTAAATTAAAACATATTTTAAGCATAGAGTTTTAAAAAACTAAACTATGACAGCATGAGAAAGACCACATACTATCCTCTCAACAAGAAAAGAATGTGTAGTTTGTTTCTAAAAATAACTGGTATCTAAACTTTAAAACACTATAAATAGCAATGGATTAAGATGGGATGTGATTTAGTAGCATGTAGACAAGATTTACTAGAGTTCGATTCTTGGAAACTATTCCAGATTTAATACATCTGAATGGCTTGGTGAGCTGCTCTCATGATGGCTTTTTACAAAACCCTTTACATAATTCTGACATAGCTGAAGAAGTATTTTGTAACCACTACATTGAAATATCACTATGTGATATCATTTTATATGTAACAGAAAGAAAAAACAGATTTTATGTATGTGTATATATATATGTGTATATACATATACTTTTTCAAGTGTAATACCAGTCCGAAAAATAAAGGCATTTTGTTGATGACTTTCAGAAAACATGTTAATAAATCTTTTTCAAATTATGAAAGGCAAGTTTTATCTATGAGACTCTGAAAGAAGTTTGGCCAAGAGAGAAATATATGAAGGAAAGATGCATAAAAGAGTATGTTGCATTCACCACAGATCAAGTAGTAACTTTACTACCATATTCTACGTTAATTTAAGTCAAATAAATCAGCAAGCCAAATGATTTTTAAAGCTCCACAAACACTAATATTAATAAATGGAATACAGCTTTGTCCTTTTTTATAGGTAATAAAACTGTAGTATAGAGATATAAAGTTCCTTCCTAAATTCAAAGGGCCAATGAGAGGTATAGAAAATATTGATGCGGAAAATGTCGGGCACCCGGTTGCATCCGATTGCCGCCTCCCCATAGTTCCGCATCTCCCAGGGCCAGTGCTGCGCGTGGCCAGTTAGAAGCATGCTGCTGGGGCCGGGACCCGAGGCACCCAGCCGCCCCGGACACCCACGTGCCGGAATGCCCCAGGCCCTCGTGCCACGGCCTGTTTCCAGCCACACTGCTTGCATGATCCTGATTGGGTAATTTTTGAATCCCACTGTTTTGGTTGGATGTTAAGGCTTGTTGTTGATTGGATGTTAAAACCTATTGCTGATCGGATGTTAAAGCTTGTAGTTGATTGGATGCTTCTTGAGCCCTACCAAGGGTATAAAAGCAGGTGCAAAAGGGCAGGAAGGGAGAACATCGAGGGATCGGAAGACATGAAGAGAGCTGTAACACTAGGTGTGCTGAGTTTGCTGTAGAAGAATAAAGGCTGTTCTCCAACTCTTTGTGTGCCGCTCAGTTCTTTCCCCGGTCAAATGAATAAGAGCTGCAACAAGAGCTGTAACGCTAGCTGTACACATTGCCGCAACAATATGAACCCAGGCAGTGAAGAACCACAGGCCATGATATTAATTACAGTAATGTGCAGCTTCTCCAATAGAGAAATAGAACATCAAGATAGGTAGGATGTATATAAAATATATAACACATTGACTCCAGATAACAGAAAACTTAGATAATTCAGACCAAACTACCTGCTAATGAAAGTTAGAAAATCTGGACATTATATAGAATCTGCAGGAAGTTATCAAAAAAACAGACACAAGCTATGATCATACCACTGCACTCCAGTCTGGGCTGCAGAATGAGAACCTGTCTCTTAAAAAACAGCAGCAACAACAACAAAATTGACATTGTGGTGAGAAATAGCAGGGCAAGAAGTGAACCCGATATTTTTGACCTATTGACATGGGAACAGCAAACAATAGGCTAGGCAGCATTTTCACAGCTTCCTGGATCCAGACCACAAGGATAGGAGCATGGGTCCCAGGAAGAATGGAATATCTAGCGACCTACGTTCTATGTGGAGCCACAAACAATGGCAAAAGGCTACACACAGAAAATAAGGGGGAACCCTTGCAAAAACTTAAAATCATCTGGATGCCCCTCCAAAATACAATCTTGAAATTGAATTATAATGATACCACATTGTTAGTGGTCTCAGAACCAGGCAAACAAAATCCTCCTATCCCCATAATATCCTGAATTTTTTTTTAAATAAAGGAGAAATCAATCTTTCTCTCCATCTACATGTGGATATAAAACAAACACATCTGACATGATTATAATAAACAACATGAACAAAAATCAGCAAAACAACTGATAGTGGAAACAATGGTTTCTGAAATTGAAGTGATCAGACACAAATTTAACATTACGCCCCCACTACATTAAGGAGGTAAAGATCAAGACAGAAAATTAAAGCAGACAACTAAGATCAGAGCACACTGGAAAAGAAGCAAAAAGAAATTATAGAAATGAAAAAGAGAGGCATGTAATAAAAAGACATTAGAAACATGTAATTTGCAGTCCCACAAGCAGTGTATGAGTGTTCCTATATGTCTGCATCCATACCGACATTTGTTGTTTTGGGACTTTTTGAAAAAAGCCAATCCCGCTGGATTTAAGTGATATCTCACTGCAGTTTTGATTTGCATTTCCCTGATGATTAGAAATGTCAAGCAATTTTTCATATGTTTGTTGGCCATTAGTCTGTCATCTTTTGTAAATTTTCTGTACAACAGATGCTGGTGAGGGTGGGGAGAGAAGGGAACTCTTATACATTGTTGGTGGAACTGCAAACTAGTACAACCTCTATGGAAAGTATTATGGAGATACCTCAAAGAACTAAAAGTAGACCTTACCATTTGATCCAGCAACTCCACTACTGGGTATTTACCCAGAGGAAAAAAAAAGACATTTTATAAAACAGACACTTGCACTCAAATGTTTATAGCAGCACAATTCAGAATCGCAAAGATGTGGAATCACCCCAAGTGCTCATCAGTACATGAATGGATTAATAAAATGTGGAATATGTATACCATGGAGCACCACACAGCCATAGGGAAAAAAAAATGGTGATTTAGTATCTTTTGTAACAACCTGGATGGAACTGGAGGCCAATCTTCTTAGGGAAGTATCACAAGAATGGAAAAACAAATATCACATGTACTTAATGCTAAATTAGAAATAATTGATCAACACTTATGTGCATACATGGAAGTAAAACTCAAGGGAAATCAAGTAGACATGAGGGAGGAGGTGGGAGGAGGGGATGGGTAAATCCACACCTAATGAATACAATGCGTACTAACTGGGTGAAGGGTACACTTACAACTTGACTCAAACTGTACAAAAGCAAATTACGTAACCAAAACATATGTACCACTATAAAATTCTGAAATAAGAATATTTATAAATCAATCAAATAAATAGTGATATATACAATATTTATGAATTAGAAATCTCAATATTGCAAAGATGTTAGAGGAGTTTCAACTGAATCAAGTTTTACTTTTTATCTTCTTTGATTTTTTTTGGAGAACTTGGCAAGTTGATTCTGAAGTTTATATGAAAATATATGCAAAAATACAAAAATTTTAAGCTGTCTTGAAGAATATCAAGTGTAATACTCCCTCTATCACATTACAGGACTTATTGTAAACAGGGCAATTATACATGGCTACAAACTCAAGGATAGACAGAATTAAAATCCCAGTAAGAGCTCCCGTGCATATAAGAACACCTGATTTAAAGCAAGGCTGGCACAGCTGAACAGTGGAGAAAGAACAAGGAGAGTCTTCAAAACATCATACTTGGACATTTGGACATCCATCTAGAGAAAAAAAAGAATGAATTTGAGCCGAGCGCGGTGGCTCACGCCTGTAATCCTAGCACTTTGGGAGGCCGAGGCGGGCGGATTGTTCAAGGTCAGGAGTTCGAAACCAGCCTGAGCGAGACCCCGTCTCTACCAAAAATAGAAATAAATTAATTGACCAACTAAAATATATATATACAAAAAATCAGCCGGGCATGGTGGCACATGCCTGTAGTCCCAGCTACTCGGGAGGCTGAGGCAGTAGGATCGCTGAGCCCCGGAGATTGAGGTTGCTGTGAGCCAGGCTGACCCCCCGGCACTCACTCTAGCCTGGGCAACAGAGTGAGACTCTGTCTCAAAAAAAAAAAAAAAAAAAAAGAATGAATTTGGACCCTACTTCACATCACTCACACAAAAAATAAATTCTGGGCACATTATAGACCCATACGTGAAGCAAGATAATAAAGCATTTCGTAGATAATGTAAGCAAATATCTTTATGTCATCATCCTAGAGAAAGATTTCCTAACAGGACACAAAGCACACTAACAAAGAAAAATCTTATTACTTTGACCCCATTTAGAAATTTTGAAAACAACAACATTGAGAGAGTTGAAAAGGCAAGCCACACTTCAGGAAAAAATCTGTAACTGTGTAACTGACCAAGAGCTTGTATCCAGATTTTATAAAGAATTATAAGTCAATTTAAAAAAAAAAAACTAAAAAGTAGATTTCCCAGTGAGGGGGAGAGAGGGATGGGAGAGGGAAGATTTGAAAAGGCTCTTTGTATAAAAGGATACTAAATAGCTCATAAGCATGAAAATGTAATCATCTCAACAGAAGTAACAAAACCACACATTTAAACCATAAGGAGAAGCAACCACTGCCCACAAAAAGTTCAAATTTAAAAAGCAATAATACCAACTTCTGTCAAGTAGTAAAGCTCCAGGTACTCACATATGCTAATGATGAGATAACCCTTTGGAAAACAGTTTGGCATTATTACTAAAGTTGAAACTATGCATACCCTAAGATCAAGCAAATCCACTTCTATACATATTAACATTTACCCAGCAGGATACTAAGAACTATATATAGAGAGGAGTGTTCATAATGGAATTGTTCACCATAGTCATAAAATAGAAGCCACCCAATCATCAATAGGAAAATGTGAAATTAATTGTCTATATTTATCCAATACAATGGGGTATAGATGAACTGCAGCTACATGCATTGTGGATCAATATGTATATACTATGATTCCATTTATAAACACTACCCATATTGGTAAAATCAAAGTTTAGTGTAGAAACTTTTCCAAAGAACAGGTTGTAAATAAAGAAAGGCAAGGAAGTAATTACCATAAAAGTCAAGATGGTGATTAGCACTGGGGAAAAGAAGGTGTCATAAGATTGGAAAGCGAACATAAGAGAAACTGGCCTCTGGAGTACTAGCAGCGTTCAATCTCTTGACCAGGGCAATAGTTACACAGGTGTTCATTTTATAATAATACATTAAGATGATCATTTTGGGGGGAGGAGGGGCTTGCAATTTTTAGCATGTCTGTTAAATTTCCCAATAATAAAGTATAAAAATTATATATTTGTTTCAATGTATATTGAGATCAATTTCTTATTAACCTGTTTAAATTTGAATAACATAAGCAAAATAAGAATACTAGGATCAAGGAAGGGCAAGGGAGGTAATATTGTTATTATTATTGTTGTCTTATATCATCAAGGAGTTCTAACATGTTGAACAAAGAAGAAAATATTTTTTAAAAAAAAGTTCAAATTGTTTGAGCCTGAGCCATATGAATGCAAATAAGCACTGACACCTTGTTTGCTATGTTTACAATGAATAAATCCAGTGTAAGAGATGTTTCTTATGGCTAATACAATTGAGGACTACATAAATCATCTAGTCTATTGAAGAGTAATTTAAGACTATTAATTTGTAGACCCTAATTTTGCGTGGGATGAGTATACTATCACTTCAGCAGGATACTAGACAGAATTTCCTGAGTTTTCATACTGACACCTTTGAAAACATCGTAAAAGAAAGGTTTAATTCTTTCCTTTGAGCTATTTTCGTTTTTTTCTTACTTCATTATTTTTCAATGGAATAAATCTATATTTTAATCCATAACAATCTATATTTGAGCAATTATGAATCCTATGTATGGATATTATATTATACATATTCCTCATTCTTTTTCCCCTCCCTCCCTCCCTCCCTCCCTTCCCTTCCTTCCTTCCTTCCTTCCTTCCTTCCTTCCTTCCTTCCTTCCTTCCTTCCTTCCTTCCTTCCTTCCCTCTTTTCTCTTCCTTTCCTTTTCTTTCTTTTTTTCTTTCTTTTCCCTCCCTGCCTCCATCCCTTCCTCCCTTCCTTCTTCTTTCCTCTCTCTCTCTCTCCCCCCCCCTCTCTTTCTTAAGGATGTCTTACTCTCTCACCCAGGCTGATGTACAGTGGCCCAATCATGACAAACTGAAACCTGAATCTCCTAGGCCCAAGCAATCCTGAATAGCTAGGATTATGGCACCCACTACCATGCTTGGCTAATTTTCTTTTTTCCTATTGAGACAAAGTCTCAGTGCTCACTACAACTTCAAACTCCTGCCTCAAGCAATCCTCCTGCCTCAGCCTTCCAAGTAGCTGGGACTACAGGCCTATGCCACCATGCCCGGCTATTTTTTTCTATTTTTAGTAGAGATGGGGTCTCACTCTTGCTCAGGCTGGTCTTGAACTCCTGGCCTCAAGCAATCCTCCCACCTCTGTCTCCAGAGTGTTGAGACTACAGGAATGAGCCACTGTACCCAGCCTATGCATATTCTTGACATATTGAATATGACATATATGAATGATATTTCAAGGGTATAATCTTCTGTCATATTTGCTGCATTTACTTTATTTATGTTGTTCCATGCAGTCTTCAAAAGAGTGTTCTACTAAACTCCTTGTCAAAATAATCAGCGTGATCCATTTATAAGAATTAGCTAATACACAAAAGCATCTAGTCAATGGAGTGCAGAAAAATTGTTTTATCAGATTTGACCAAATGCAATGTGCAAATGCTTCTTGATAATTTGTTTAAGTATATAAACCCAACCTTGTACCTAAAATTAAGCCTACCCATAAAAATACTTGACACATGAAGAACATATGACTAATTAAATTTTTTCTGTTCCAAATTGGTATGCATGCAATAAAAGATTACACATAAAATAACTATATTATTTGCTATGAAAATTTAGGTATGTATTATTCTTTCTCTTTTACAGAAAACTAAGCCCTCCAAAAATTGGTCACATGGCAAGGACATGGATGATAGAAAATGAAAAACAAGTCTACAATATCAGTTTTGGTTGTTCTTTGAGACAAATATATCTATTTCATCTAAGAGTATTCTTTCTGGAAATTTGTAATTTTGTGTTTGTATTTTTAAACATTTTTTAGGAATAAAGACTCCCTTTAAATGACAAAACCCCTAGGTCTAAATTGTTTCTCAGAGAAGACTTCAATACAGAATGCTTCTCATGCTGAATCACACAAATAATTCTTAAAACATAAATTATCTTTGATGATATAAAGTAAATATATACCAAATCCCTGCATACTTAATACATAATGAAATAAATATTTTCTTTTTTAATAAATAGAAATTCAATTTCAAAATATAAAAATTCATTGATTCATAGTTTTTCAGCCAAATGCAAACTTCTTTTAAGCAGTAATCACTATACGTGCATGTCACAGAGGATTAAACCTATGAAATCATAGAAGAGTTTTATTCTGATTAGTTATTAAACATATATTAATATTTACTTAGTAAATGTTCTCTACTAGTAAGACCATTTCAAAATTATTTCTGCACAGTACAACGTGGGAAGTCATTCCTTTGAGATTAAGTGTCACTCTATAAGAGTCTGTTTATAGAATGGAATCTTGCTGATTACTGTTTCCTAAATTTATAGTGCTCTACTCAATAAATGCTAGTTTTCCTTTTCTTTGCTATGACTAGATAAATAATAATCACTTAAGTAGGTTGTCACTACATGTGGATTGCCTAGAATCATCATATATTTCCAGTGTAGTATGCCTAGCTGAGAACATGCTGGTAGCTAATATTATCTGCAAGTAATTTCCCTTCTGCCAAATAACAATTGTTCATATTACCCTTCAGTGGCTAACATGGGGGCAGCTTGTGTTATAGGAGAGTGACACTATGGTATATTTTTTAAGACTGCACTTTATCTATTCTTTAATCCCATTCTCCACCCTTTTGCTCTTATTCCTAAAATTCCATAACTGACTACAGTAGTTAACTCTAGTCCTCAACCTCAGCTGTCTTCTAGATAGATAGTCATTTTCCCAGGGAAAAGCTTTTCATAACTCTGGCATTATAGGGCATTTCCAATAATGTTTAAAAAATGGAGGGAAGTGTATAGCCAAAGATGTAAGATGGGAAAGACCAAATGTCAAGACAAATAATGATAATTTGATTACTTACATTTCTATAAATATTTGATTCAAATTTCTTGATTAAATATCCACCCCCATTCTCCCAGGCAGATAAAGGCAGATAATATTAAGAGGGACAAAGTAATACAGAGTGGAAATTTTCATCTGACCTCAGTGTACAAACACGTCTTCTGGATTTTTCCCTCCAATTTACAAAGTCTATGTTTAGAAATCTGGCTCTGGGATGATTTTGCAAAATTGCAATCTGAAACAGTCAGTGCTTAGGAAACTCACACTGGCTCTTATCTAGAACAAGTGCTTATGTTTTTCTTCTTCTTCTTCTTCTTCTTCTTCTTCTTCTTCTTAATTCAAAGTTATTATTCTAGGTCAAAAGTACACTTCAATCTCCATAGTAATCTTTTGACTAGTCAATTACACAGTCTTAAATATCTTCATATTTCTTCTGAAATAAAATATCCTGCTATCTTTCTTACTACTTTAACACTTAGAAACAATAGGTGAAAATGATCCAGAATAATTCTGTGATTCTATAACTAAAAGATAGATACTCTTCAACAAAAGTTCCTATTTCTCACCTGTCAGGGCTCTGGGGGATAAGAAAAAATCCTGGGAACAAGTTATCATAGACATCATGGCCCCTATCCTCAAAGCAATGTCATAGTCAGTGGAGAATGGAGAAAACTTGTTTAATATTAATACTTGATATACAAATAAGTGGTGTACATATATATACTTTATATTCATTCATATATATGCATATATACATATACATACACTTTGTATTCAGAATGGGTAACCAGAAAATAAGAACATTGTGTAACCACAGTATATAAAAAATTTTGCAATTATATTAAGGAGTAGGAAGAATGAACTAAACTGAAGGAGTTTACTGAGGTAAATTGAGATAAACATAGAGGCAGAACTTTTTTATATTCTTTCAAATCTGGGGTGATTATATTCTTTCAAATCTGGGGTGATAATTAGCTGCCATGTGATAATAAGTATCATGTGTTTTGTATTAGACCTACAAGGTTCTTGAAGTCAGAATCATGCATAATAGATATCTTGATCAATAAAGAGACTGTAAGTTCTTCAGTGAATGATGTGAGAATATAACTCTCTTTGTGGCAGTGGTGAGGGAACAGCACAATGGTAAGTTAGCCTCAAAGTAGCAGTGGATCTTTCTAGCAAAAGGAGGATAAAGCAATAGTTAACAAGAAAATGGCTTGCAAAGAGGCTATTGACCCAAGCTGGTACCTGAGCATACTTCATTTTGGAGAATGCAGAGTCTTCATGTGACGGCCAAATTTGGTTAAGACGTGAGGGTAGAAGTGTTTAGGAAGGAGACTGAGGATACAGTGCTGACCACCTATCCACAATTCTGTGGACACAGTGGATATATTTGGGTAGTACAAGAGGAGTGCAAAGATCAGAACACCATAAAGGTAGGAGTTCCACTGAAAATGGTGACTATGAAACCTCAGAAATATTCCAGTGCCTACATGACATGGGCATAGGGCCATGTTGGAGTTCGTCAGGCTGGTATCTTAGAGAAGAGTGAGTGCTTATTCCAATGAGAACAAAGTGGCATCAGCAAGACAGCTTCCCAGGCAGACTTTCCCTCAAACTGCATGTCTGGCAATGACTGATGGCTTCAAAAGGAAATAGCACAAGGATGAGAGTCAACAAACGACCTGGCATTTATAGACAGACAAGTTCAGGAGAGCACTGCTAACAAAGTTATGGGGCATATATAAAGCTGGCAACATCCAGAGACTCAACATAGTTAAGCATGACTGAAGCGAGTCTAATAGAAATGGTTCCTTTGAGAGAGAGAGTTAGAGATAGAAGTGGCTAGATCATGAAAGGCCTTTTTGGTCATATCAAGGCAATTTTTCTGAAAGAGTGGTATAAGGGCCACCAGTACTTAAAGCATTTTGAGTTCTTGTTACACTTGAAAATTTTTAAATCTCTCTCTAGTCCTAATAAATAAGAATTGCTCAGATATAGGGCTTGGGAATCAGGCACTTAGGGAAGATGCAGAGGATTATTACTAAGAGCACTTAAAAACAATTTTTCGGTACTTAATTTTGTAGGCAAACAAGAGACAACAAAAATTGTTCAGGAGAGAAATATCATCATCATTATCATCATCATATCCACAGTGTTCTATGTAGAAAAATCTTTGGCATACATAAAAAACTGATTTAATGCACTTTATAAATTTAAGCATGGATATTTTATTTTTATGACATTTTCCTTTTACCAACTGTCACAATTCACAATCTTGAACGTGTCACATGTAAAAATATTAATAGTAGCTGGCTGTGAAGTTGAGATTATTAGTAATCTCTTCTTTTTCTTTCATTATATTTGGTGTTTTCTCAGCTTGGTTATGAAATTATATTACTTAAATAATCAGAATAAATAATTTATATATAAAAAATTAAAGTAAAAGTGAAATGTTATCAATTTAATACAGGCAAACAAATACTGGATCACCTATACTCAATAAGAGTGAGGTCTTAAAGATGAAAAATTATCAAATGGGAAATAGGAAGTCATTTCACATAGATGAAACTAAAATCTAAAACTTTTATAGTCCATTGAATCATATTATCTAAAGAAAAATATTGGGCAGGTGGGAGGGGGGAGGGGGCGGGTATATACATATATAATGAGTGAGATGTGCACCATCTGGGGGATGGTCATGCTGGAGACTCAGACTTGTGGGGGGAGGAGGGAATGGGCATTTATTGAAACCTTAAAATCTGTACCCCCATAATATGCCAAAATAAAAAAAAATGAAAAAGTTATAGAAATGATTTATCATATTATGTTATATTTTAATATAACTGTATAGATTAAAAACATAAAAAACTTCAATAAGACAAAATTTAAGTAAAGGAAAGAATTGTGCAATATAATAAACATTGTACTCTATAAATAGAGACTATCCATTTTCTTAGGCCACCAACATATTGACAGTTTATTTGCGAGTTCCATCATTTAGGGTCTTGGCAAGAAACAAACTGCGCACAAAAAAAAGTGGCTAATTTGAGATGAGTTTTGAAAAGAGATCATTACAAAAAAGAGATCAAGATATAGAGAAATCATAAGGGAGGTGCAACATCCGGGAGCTAGTACTAGACTTCTGAAGGGGTAATTGAAGAAAGTCCTCAACACCCTGAGAGAACTATTAGAAGAAATTGGCATCTTCAAAACAGGGAAGGAGCTGAGGGAATAAATAGCTCAATCATCCTCTCTTCCCTCTCTCTGATCTACTGAGGAGCTCACTCCGTGTGCCTTGATGGCTAAAGACAAATCAGCAGCCAGTGGACATGATTAAACAAACCCATAGTAGTCAGCCTCCTGGACCACATGCTAGTTGGGAAAGTGTGGAGATTGGATCTGCTGGGTCAAACAGAAGACATCCAGCACCATCACAAAGAAAAATTCCAATATGAAAATAAAATATATGAGCCTTATTCTTTAATCATAATTATTTCAGTTTACCCATAATTTAGCTAGAATTATTGAAGACTCAATGAAAATCACTGTCACTCATACCAGAAACATTAAGAAAGAAAATTTGGTGTAGTGTGAAAAAAAAAGAGTATATATACATATTAAAAACCATATCTTGACTGATCTCCTCATTCTCAGTCACTTGATCAGAAATGGAAAACTGAAGGACAAAGCCATAATGCAACTCCTAAAACCAGATTTCAGGCCATTTTTATAGTTTTCTTCAACTTCTGTCTGTAGAAGTGAGGCCTGCTAAATTGCTCTATCCCAAAGGTTGGCAAACTATGGTCGATAGACCAAATCCAGTTTACTACTTGATTTACAAAAAAAAAGAAAAAAGTTTTATTGGAACAGGTCAATGTTTATTCATTTATAAATTGTCTATATAGACCATAGACTGGCAAAACTGATATTTACCATCTAGTTCCTTACAGACAAAATGTGGCAATTTATCCTCTGATTGCTCTATATTCGTTATTTCTGCAGTAGAGGTATATTTTCTATAGCTTGCTAATTAGAATCAGGAACTGAATTTTTATGAGCTCAATTATTTCATCTTCCTTCATTAGCTAAAGCTTAGAGGTATTAAAACAGTATCAGGTTAACTACTTTGTGATCAGTATGTAGTATTTTTCCTTTTGTCTTACTGCTTATAAACAAATTCGAAGATTATTCTTTGAGTATTCATGAGCAACTTTGAAGTTTATTTTCCTTTCCACTAATCTACATATAAGATCATCACAAATAGAATTGATTTTCATAAACAAAGGCTTATCTGGCCAATTGTTTGCATAAGGTGAGTAAAGTTAATCAGTTATGAAACAATAGATGCTGAATTTCTGGAGTATTATCAATTCCACACCACTATATTGCATTTTAAAAGAATATTCACAGACATAACAAAATATGTCTGTGGGTAGAAGGCACCTCTGAGGCCACCAGCTTGAAATAGTTAACAAGGTAATTTAAAGGTATAATAATAAAAATTCAAGCAAGTAATCTAATTTACTTAAGAAACAAAATTATGTTCTTATAAAATAATGGATAAAATATAAATAAAAATAATTCCAGATATTTTAACACTTCTTAAGAAAAATTTTAATTATATATGTATCTTATATTTTTTGTCAAAATGGTTACAAATTACTTTAAATAACTGAGTAGAATTTTAAAAGATAATATTTTATATCCATTAAATTCCCTGAGATTTTTTTGTCTACAAATAAATTTTAATTTTTAAATATTTGTTTCATAACCAGAGAGCCAACTTTGTTCTCTTTTGTTATAATAGATTTTTTCAGATATCTCTTTTGTACCTTAGGAAGAAAAATAGCATCTGTAAACAATAATTTTCTCATTCCTTACAACGACCTTATTTTTGAAACTTTATTTTTGAAACTTTATTTTGAAACTTTAAACCAATCTCATTAATTTCTATTTCCTTTGTTTTATTTGCCTTTTCTAGACTAATTTAGTTACTCTTATTATTTACTATCTTACAATATTACTTTAATAGTTTTCTTGTTTAATAACATATGGAGTAATTTTATATTTGTGTGTAACCTAGGCTTTATAACAAAAATTTATATAAATAATGCTATCATTTTCATAACTTTATAAAATATCTGGAATTATTTTTATAGACTCAACCTAAAGGTACATCCTCATAAAATTTTAAAATTTAGGGAACATAGTAGAAAAATTAAACCAGTACCAGTGCAAAGGGTAATGAATCAGAATCTGAACAGCAACACTGGAAGCTTAAAGACAATGTGGTGTGGCCTTTAAAATTCTAGAGGGATGATTATTTCTAACTGAGCATTCTGTCCCCAAACTAATACAAAAATGCAAGAGCAGAAGAGAAAATACTTTCAGATAAATAATACCGCCAGAATTTTATTTTCCTTGCAGCCTTCTCAGGAAGAAACTGAGAGAATAAACAAGGAAAGGAGAAGGCATGGGATTCAGAAAACAGGAGATCTAATATGCAAAAAAGAGAGAAAGGAAATGGGTAATGGTGAAGGCAGATCCCATGATGACAGCCTTGTAGCAGTCTAAGGAAGCAGCGAGTCCTGACTGAAGCAGGCCATGAGACTCTGGGGATGATGTCTGGAAGAGAGTGAAATGAATAAAATACTGCTGAGCTTAAAGGCACTGAGAGACATTTTAAGCAACTGGAAGAGATTTAAAGGACATAACTACATAGAAACAAATGAGGATGATTATTAACTTCAGGGGGGAAATATAGAATAACAAAATGGAACATATTGTGCCACATGATTCCCCTATGAATTCATTTTACATAGTCAAAATATGTAAAACTGAAAATAATCCTACCAATAGTAGGATATGACCACCAGTGGGAGCATAAGAAAACAGGATTTACACATGTGAGAGTTGGAGTGGTGGAGAGTACAATAGTACTCATCTTCAAGAGTGCAGAGTTAATAGACTACAAAATATAATGAAGCAGCTGGATAAGCACAGAGTTTATAGACATGGAAGTAAAGACCAAAAATAACAGCTGAAAAGAGTTGCAAGAGCTTGCCCCTTGCACCACAGACACACCACCTTTTCCCTTATTCTATGTACTTCAGTGTCTTCTGCTACAGAATCTGTACTTACAGAGTTCTTCATGATTCTCCAATCCTTTCACGCATTAGCATCTACTCAAATTTTCATCTCTCACTCATTTGTCACTTCCCTAGAAAAGAATTCCTGAACATTTAGAATCTTCATGCTAGTTCAGTTTCTCCTATTTTTCTCTTCTAGTGGCATTGTATACTCTTCTTTGTAAAATGGGTCATGGTTCCAATTGTACCTTATACTGTGAGTTCAGGGACCACATTGGTTTTGCCATCTATTGGCACTCTAGAGAAACCTCTAGATGAAGAAAACCACAAAATTATACTAAGGAACATAGATACTTAGCCAATAAGAAGGTATGCTCTATTTTAATGATAAGAAGATTTAATTTCCTGAGACTAATAGTTTAAATTGGTGCAATTTCATTTAATACTGTAACTATTATTTTTAAAACTCGGTAATAAAGTTATAGATTAATTGTTTTTCATCACGATAATATATATCTATTTTAGCCCAATTTCCAGCATTATCCTTAATGGAGAAACACTAGAAGATTTCCTAATTAAATAAAGAGAAAGAATATGATACCGCTGGTATTCTCTGACATTTTACTGGAAGTAAAATGAAAGAAATTAAAGCTATAAAAATTGAACAAGACATAGAACTATCACTATTTGCAGATAATATGACAGACTGCAAGAGAATTCAGTAAGGTAGCAAGGCGTAAAACTAATATACAGAGATTAGTGTCATTTATATAATTAGAGTCTAAAGTGGAAAAAAAGGACTCAATTTTCAATAGCCACAAAAAATATAAATTACCAAGAAAAGAACTTAACTATAAATGTGTAAAACCTTTATGAAGAAAATTTTAAAATACTACTAAAGGACACAGGCAAATACCTAAACAAGTTCTTTTTTTTTTTATTTCAAGAAAATATGAGACTATAAACATTTTGATTGCATTTTATATCTTTGCCTTTCCCTACCAAGGGTTAGAAGTTTGCCCTTCCCCTCCACCGTGCTCACCACATCCCTTAGATGTGGGTCTCCCCCACCCCCCACCCCAATCCCTGGTGAACACCACCACCATTTGAGCACCATAGTGTTAATCAGTCAGTACCAATTTGATGGTGAATACACGTGAAGCCCATTTTTCTGATCTTGTGTCACCTCACTTTGGATAATAGGCTTAAGCTTAATCCAGGATAATATAAGCTGTGCTAGCTCACTGTCATTTCTCAGAATTGAGTAATATTCCATTGTAAACATATACCAAATTTTAATAATCCACTCATGAATTGACAGACACGTGGGTTGTTTCCACATCCTTGCAATAGTGAATTGTGTCGCCATAAACATTCGGGTGCAGATGTCTTTATAATAGAATGTCTTACGTTCTTTTATAACATTTTCTTATTCGAAAGTTCAATAGCAACATTATGTCATTATCTGAAGCTATGTATTTATTTATTTATTTTAGAGATGAGGACTCACTCTGTCACCCAGGTGGTAGTGTAATAGTGCAAGCATAGCTCACTGTAACATCAAACTCCTGGGCTCAAGCAATCCTCCCACCTCAGCCTCCCAGTAGCTAGAACTACAAGCACACACCATTGCAGTTGGTGGGTGTAGTGTTGGGGTCTTACCATGTTGCCAAGGCTGGTCTCAAACTCTTGGCATCGAGAGATTTTCCCAGCTGGGCCTCCCAAAATGCTGGAATTACAGGCATGAGCCACCATGTCTGGCCTTATAAGCTACTTAAACAACTTTATTATGCCTCTAATTTTTTTTTTAAAAAGGATTTCGTTGAAAGTAAACAATCGATCATAAAATAAATATTAAAAAATGAACAAAAAATGTAGAAAAGTCTTTGAAAATAATATCAATAAGGGAGAGACACTACCAGATTCTCAAATGTATTATAAAACTTGAACAGTAAAAAAAAAAAAATGGGAATGCACATAAATATACACAATCATGGAACTAAAACAGAAAGCCCAGAGTCAAATACTAGTGGGAATCAAGATGGCACATCAAATCAGTGGAAAATTAGAATTGAGATATTTTCATATTTAATTAGGCAAAAAAATGTATCTATACCTGAAGTTACACAGAAGGATAATTCCAAAAGAATCAATAATATATATTTTCAAATAAAATAATAAAACTATAAAATTAAACCATTAAATTTCTTTATAACTTTAAATAAAGAAATCCTTTCTAACAATGACTGAAACTTCAGAAGTCATAAAAAATAGTTGATATAATTTAATCACTTTTTTTAGTTTCAAAAATTTTAATAATACACTCATCAAGTGGTGATTAAATTTTGACTTTTTTCAATATAAATTTGTGTTGCACAAGAACATAGAATTTAGCAGCATGCTTTGCAATGAAGAAAAGCAAAAGACAACAAATAAGGGGAAATATTTTTAACTCTCATCACAAAGTCTTTTGATTTTTCTTTATTTATAATGAGCTCCTAGAAAAACATTTCCCATAAAAAATTGAATAACTTCCTAAGAAATGGTCTTAGACTTATAAATAGATTGCTCAAAAAAAGAAATAACAATGACAAACATGTGAACAGATGCTTAGTATCACTCATAATAGGAAAAATGCAAATGTGACACCATTTTTTCACTATCAGATTAGCAAAATACAATAACACACACAGTTGTTAAGGCACAGGTACCCTCATACATAGCTGGGGAGAGTATAAATTTATATGATCATATACAGAAGACAATTTGGTAAGATCTATCAAAATTGCCAATTCTTGTGCTTTTTGACCCAACAACTTTATTTCTGATAAATTGCTCTACTGACACCCTTGTTCTTGTGCTAATTTGTGTAGATACAAATTTTCTCACTATGATATTTCTTGTAAAAACAGAAGATTGGCAAAACATTAATTGTCTATTAATAGCAGATGGGTTATATAAATTATGGTACTTCCATAAAATGCAATCAAATAATAAAAAAGAATGAAGATTATGTCTACATAATAAAATGAAAATTTCTCCAATAAATATTAAGTGAAATGTCTTATTAAATAGTTTATTTGGGGTGAAAAAGAAACTCTGGAAGGATACATATAAAGCAAATATTAGTGCTTACTTGTTTGTGGGAGTAAGAGGGCAGGAGAAGCAGAAAGATGGCAAACAAGGATGGCAGGGAAAATTTTAACTGTATACCTTTTAATATCTTTGGCTTTTGAACACCATGAATGTTAAAAAATGACCTTATTCACATACTGATGAATAATTTTGAAATGTATCAAGAAGAATAAATTATTAGTAATAGACAAAAGCATGAAAAAGATGCCTTCCCCTATTGGATAGTAAAATTCACTCTAAATTTATAGTCATTAAAACTGTGTTGCAATGGCTCGATAAATGTAGATATGGCAATGTCACAGAACATAGAAACACATCTGCATATGTAAATGATATCATATATGATAATGATATCATATATAATGATATATAATGATATCATATATAATAATGATAAATATTAGTACAGGATAGATTATGCAACAAATGATAATGAAATCAATGGGCAGCAATGTCAGAAAGAAAGAAATTTAGATCCCTACATCATACCATATTGTAAACTAATTTTAAAAGAGCGAAAGAAAAAATAAGACATTTTCAATAATGGACCTAGTGACAAGGGAATTCTAGATATTGTTTATGAGGGTGGAGTGATTGCATTTGGAATCCATGTTCTAAAACCATTTAAAATGTTCTGTGAATAAGCCAAATTAGAACTCCTTCAGCGAACAGCCCTTTCAGAACCATCTCAGTCTCACTGGCCCATAAAAATAGTTATTTCAAATCAGTTCTTCATAGACAGCTAAACAGAAACTTCTGCTGAGACTTCATTTCCTCACTAAAAATTCACAGCTCTTCTCTGTTGTCCATTTGAACTACCTAGCAGTAGTAGTTTTCATTATTCCTTTATGTTTAATCCTAAAGCAATTACCTACGTGGTTTTTGAAATTGGCCCGTCTTCTAGGTTGTACTGATGATATGTGGGTACTTTCCTTAAAGGGCTCTTGATTTACACTGGAACTCTAAACCTAGATTCTCAGCATGTAATGCTCTTTCGTGGACTCTTTTCATCCCGCATCAGTTTTCTTCATAAATTCATATTTTATTGACAAAATCACTGCCTTTAAGTTTAGCTCTTTACCTAGTAAGTTAGTAAAATAACTACAAAAAAATGAAACTACTTTTGTCTTAGTATTTCTTTTTTCTTTCCTTTCTCTGCTCTCCTTCCTCTCCACCAAAGATTTTACTCATGACCCTCAAAGTTGGCAATTATATAAAAAATAGAAATATTTGCAAACAAATAAGATGTCTGCCTCATTTGTTTGTTTGTTTGGTTCTTTGTTTTTCTTAATTTTTTAATTTTTTAATTACATTTATAGGTTAAATGTGACATTTTGATACAGACATACAATGTGTATTAATCAAATCAGGGTAATTGGAGTATCTGTTACCTCAGGCATTTTTCATTTCTTTGTGCTAAGAAAATTCCAATTTCACTCTTAGTTATTTTTAAAGTATATCCTTATTGCTGATTATAGTCACTTTGTTGTGCTATCAAATAATGTTCATTCTAAAAGACAGGCAATAACGAATGCTGACAAGGATGTGAAGAAAGGGGAACCCCTGTACACTGTTAGTGAGAATGTAAATTAATACAACCGCTACAGAAAATACTGTGGAGGTTCCTCAAAAAACTAAAAATAGAACAACCATAAGACTCAGCAATCCCACTGCTAAGAATATTCCCCAAAGAAAGGAAATCAGTATATTGAAAAGATAGCTGCCCGTCCATGTTTATTTCAGCACTATTCACAATAGCCAAGATTTGGAATCAACCTAAGTGTCCATCAATGTATGAATGGATAAAGAAATTGTGGTACATATACACACGGTAGTACTATATAGCCATTAAAAAGAATGAAATACTGCCATTTGCAACATGTATGGAACTGGAGAGCATTACTTGAGTGAAATAAGTCAAGCACAGAAAGACAACTCTTGATGTTCTCACTCATATGTGGGAGCTAAACATTAAAACAATTGATCTTTTGAGGACAGAGAGTAGAATGATGGTTACCAGAGGCTGGGAAAATTGCCGGGCAGGGGGGATAAAGTAGGGATGATTAATTAGTGCAAAAATATAGTTAGTTCGTTCTTCATCTTAATAAAACAGAGCTAGGGAGGACAGATGGAGTGAAAATACATGTGCATTCAAAACCCATATTTACCTGCTTTATGTGTGATCACACAAAGACTCCTTAACCTTGCTGAGATTGATTACTATCTCTAAACTGGGGATGTTAAAACCTACCTCATACAATTGCTATAAGGATTAAGTAAAATAGTTTTACTGTAATACTAACTGTATTTGGTGCTGACAATAAACCTTAGGTGTTTATTTCAACTCCTAAATATCTTAGCATTTTGGCAATTATGAATAATGATACTGTTTCCTCTTGAAATGATGATGTGAAAAATGAATCAGTGGTCTGAGCAGTGTAGCAGTCCCAGTGTGAGTGCCTGTCTATTGCTATGCAGTGCCTGCTATCATCCTTTTGATGTATGTCCCAGAACTTTATTCTAGACCCTAAGCAAGTAATGTTTTCCTCAAGCTATAATTCCACAGGGATGCCTTAAGGCAGAGCAGCTGAGCTCTTCAAAACCAGCCTTCCATTTCAGAAACCACACAGGGTGTTGTACAGCTGCCCACAGAGAGATGTACTCCTGCAAAGGGGGGGAGGCATAATCTCTAAGAAGTTAACCTGAGGAAATGGAATACAGTCAGGAAGATTAGGAAATGCATTACAAGTAACAAATTCACTCTGATGTTAAAATCTGGTTAAGGAACCAACCCAGAGACCCCGAGTTGGAAAGCCAAGTGAACAGAGCAGTGCCGTGGAAATGTTAACTCCATGCATCGCCACCCCCACAGGAAGAGGTTTGCTTCAGGATTGCTAAGCTGCTTGTGGGTACGCCCTTCTTGAAATCACATTTGTAACCTATGTAAATCAGTGATTTAAATGTTTGATTGGATACTTCTGGCCACAGGAGTCATTTCTGGAGATATAACCTGAAGTTCAGACATGGAAACCTAAATTTACATGATGCACTTAGCAAAAGTTATTTAGCCTAACCCATCTGAATTCTGACTGAAGCAATGCACATACACTGTTGAAGCTAAGGGGTTTCAAGTACATGATGCACAACAGAAATTACTAGAAAACTGTAGTGAAGAAACACGGCCAGGTAAAAGTAGTGTGTCTCTCATGAGTAATGAGTAATAAGCAAACAGTGCTTAGAGCTGACTCCGAACTGTCTTAGATACAGTGCATGATCTGTATAAATATAATGATACTCTTCTTCTGATTTGGGCTGATGAGAACTAGAAAAAGATATATGCAGATTTGAGATACCACAGAAAATGGGAGGGAATTGCTTTAAGGAAAAGAATGTAAACCAGTCATCTTTCTCTAAATCCTGTGTGTTTCTATAGCTTCTTCTTCAGGGATTCATAGCCAGAAGTAACAAAGGGAAACCAGATGGGTTTGGAGGGGTAGGGAGAGAAATTGCCTTCCTTTGATGTCTTGGCACCTGGTGTCTGTGTGCACACAATAAAATCTCACACCACCCTTTAGCTTGTCAATTTGAAACATTCTATGAAACAAAACCAAGAGTAATACCAACAGATATCCATGAGGTTTCATCATGATAGACTCTTACAGATTTTACTTTGAAAGAAATTAAGTCTGACTGAATTCTTTAGGAGATCTACTTGAAGGAAAAAACATGTCTTAAAAACAGAGAATACAATGCTTACCACCTCCTTGTGTGCACTTTTTATATAAAATTTTTATAATAGATTTGCAGATTTAAATTTAGGTTTAGAGAAGAATTGCAAAGATAGTAGAGTTCTCATTTATCTTGCACACACTTTCAACTATTGTTATCATCTTACATTATTATGGCACATTTGTCAGAGCTAATGATCCAATAATGCTGCGTTATTATTAACTAAACTCCATACTTTTATTATTTTTCACTACAAAGTCTTTTTTCTGCCCCAAGATTCCATTTAGGAAATCATATTACATTTAGTCATCATGTCTCCTTTGGCTTCTCTTGGCTGTGACAGTTTCTCAGACTTTTGTTGTTTTTGATGGCCTTGACACTTTATGGGGTGGTGGAGGTAGATGAATATTCTGTAGAATAGAATTTCTCCTCAATTACAGTTTTTCTGGTGTTTCTCTCATCTTTAGATTGTGGTTCTGAGTTTTGGAGTGTGAGACAAGAGAGGCGAATTGTCCTTATCATCACATCATGTCAAGATACATACTGTCAAATGGACCTATCACTGATTATGTTAACATTTATTGCTTGAATGAGGTAGTGGTTGTCAGGTTTCTCCGCCATAAAGATACACTTCTTTCATCTTTTCCATATTGTACTTTTTGGAAGCAAGTCTCTAAACATATCCCATACTTAAGGAAAGGGGAGTTGTGCTCACCTCCTTGAAGGGAAAGTATATACATAAATTATTTGAAATTCTTCTATACAAAAGATTTGTTTCTTGTTCCCATTTTTTAAAATTCCATCATGTGTTTATGTTAGAATGAACTCTTGGATATTTATTTTATATTTCAGGTTATAATCCAATACTACTTTATTTTGTTGCTCTAATTGGTTCAGGTTTGGCCATTAGGAGCTCTTTCAATTGGCTTCTGTTTTTCTTTGACAAACACCCATTGCTTCGTTTTTAGAGTACTTTATTACTTTTGGTCACTAGAAGATGCCCCAGGCTCATTTTGTGTATTCTCTGACTCAGCATGAGCTTGGTTTTTGGCCTAGCTTGTGATTCTAAGCTTCCTATAATATATTTTCATATATAGGATTAAATTATAACTTAGGAGAAACAATGTCTTTGCAGACTAGATCTCACTAAATTAATTGAGTCAATGTAAAACAATGCTCTTAATTATATTCAACAAAATATATCATGATATCCAATACATTTTACTAAGTTTTAGCTTGTATGAAGTATGTCTGGGAATTCTTCAAATTGTTGTATCTGGGGGAAAATAAGATATTATTCAAGGTTCCTGGGATACTAGGAAATATTTTCTACCCCCCAAAAAAGCAAAGAAGATAAGAAAACAAACAAATAAATATATATATAAATATATAAGATGGATAAAACTATGAAACCAAGAAAATGGTAGAGCTGTAAGATAAAAAGCTAACAAATCTAGGTGGCATGGGTCAAATTAAAGTGAGATATGAGGTCAGAGGCTCTTCAGGGCTTATGGACATGAGATGGGGGCTGAAATGTGGGAGCCATTGGGCAGATTACTGGAATGGAAATTGTCAGAGATCTTGTGACTGAAAATAAGGGAGATCAGCTAGAGAAACCATTAATTTTAGAGGCGAATTTTCCTTTTTTTTTTTTTCAATAATACTTTTTTTTTTATTTCAGAGTTTTACAGGGGCACACACATTTTGGTTACATAATTTGCTTTTGTACTGGGCATCTCAGGTCATCTAGTCACATTGGGTCTCATGGTTAAGTGTTTAGTCTCAATCAGGGTCCACTTGCAAGCCAGGAATTATTTCTCAAAATATGTGATTTGTAGAAAACTACATGGCATTGCAGTAAAGTCTAAGGGATGTTTTACTATGAGTCTCTTCTCAGGGCTTTCCACAGGCACCATCAGAATCTTGTTCTGCCATGGACACTTAGGATAACATTGACTCTACTTGTACCTAAGCCAGAACCAGCTAAAGAGATTTGTCTTTCTCTATAGTTCACACAAAGCCTTAAGATTTCTAGTGACTAAGGTTACGCTTACCCTAATGTGGATTAGTTTACCCATAAACTTTCAAAAATTCAAAGCTGTCAATGAGGCTTGCTTCCATCTGACTGGCTTAAAATGCAGCACCTTATTTTTTACTTTAAATGGGATATTACAACGTGCCATAAAGCTACAAGAGCCAAGAAATTTTACTGGGAGGGCAGCCCCTAAATTTGAGTGAGATTTGTGTTATTGTGGTTTGCCTTTTTTCTTTTTCTTAGTGACTTTATAAAATAAATTCAGTGAAGTCTCTTTCCCCTACAGTATGTCGCTTCTGATGATGCTTTGCAGAGAACATACCCTGGGAATACACAGAATCTTCCTAAAATAAACATGGTTTTTATGAATTTACTTTGTCTCTTTCTGTGATATTCCTGTCTAATTTCTGGCTAATATAACAATATGGATATCATATTCGGCTATTAGCATACACTAATTGCTTGTTGATTGCTCTATTGTTTAGGACAACACTGGGGCATAAATTGCTCCACAATATAATCTGATTAAAGTCAGGCCCCTTTGAAGGGCGGAGTTTGTCAGTCTGCCAGGCTTGTCCCAACCTAGGAGGGCTCCTCTAAGCTCCTTCTGTAGTTGTCTCTGATAAACTTCTAGTTTATTTACATTTCACTTGTAGTTATTAATATCATGGAGTTACCAGCTTCCTTCTGTTTGTTCACTGCAAAGATTTCCATATTTTACACAATAAACTTCCCCACACTGTGTTCCAAATAAAATCAGTCCTCTTAGATACAGCTTCAGAGGTCTCAGTTTCTAGAGCCTCCCTTCTCCTTGAGCGGAATCCCTGAGCTGCACTGGAGATGCAGGCAAGAACAATGTCCCATTTCTCACTCAGTGACCCCTTTAGTGACTTTAAATGGCTACTTTTATAATTTTAGTTAAATTGTTGATTCTCTGGGACAGATTCTACTGAGCTTCTCACACAGCCATTCCAGATTTTGATCTCTATGTATTCAGTTTATTTACTTATTTATTCATCTTATAATTTTATGTACTCAGTTTATTATTATTGTTGTTATTATTTTGAGATATAACTCACAAACCATAAAATTCATCTATTTGAAGTGTAAAACTCAGCGGGTTTCAGCATAATCGCAAAATTCTGCAACCGTCAACATTATCAAATACCAGAAGATTTTTATTCTCCCAAAAAGAAACCCCATGTTCATTAACACTCACTTCCCATTTCATGAGCGTTTGGAAAAAATTTTCTATATCTATGGATTTGCCTATTCCAGACAGTTCACATACATGGATTTATATAATATATGGCCTTTTGTCTGTGGCTCATTTCACTTAATGTTTTAAAGTTTCATTCATGGTATAGCTTGTGTCAGTACTTCATTACTTTTTAAGGCTGAATAATAATCCATTGAATGGATATAAGAATATACATTTGGTTTATCCCCTCACCAGTTAACAAATATCTGAGTTGTTTCCACTACATTGCTATTATGAATGATGATATAAAATTCATAAACATTTTTGTGTTGACATATGTTTATCATTCCCTTAAGTGTGTATATCTACACAATATTACAGTCCCACCAGTAACATATGAGTGTTCCAATATCCCTCAATCCATGCCAACACATTGTCTGTCTGTTTTGATTATATTAGGTTATTAAGTAGGAAATGTCCTATTTCCTTAAATACTAAGTTTGACAGCAGATATCTCTGACATTTCACTTTGACACTTCTCATTTTATGTTTATTGTGAAGGTACATCCTTAGTTTTTTAAATGCATATTTTGGCTTGTGATTACCTTTCAAGTTTTTTTAGAGCAAATTTTGTGAAACCATGGATAAGTCAAAAATTCATGTTATTTTTTAATATGAGTTCCATCGTGGAACCAATGCAGCACAGACAGCTTAAAATATCAACAAAGTGTTCGGGAAGAATGTGGCTAATGAACACACAGTATGCTGATGGTTTGAGAAGTTCCATTCTGGTGATTTTAATCTTGAAAATGAGCCACGTGGGTGACCAGAGACCAAGGTGAATAATGATGAGCTGAAAGCTGTAGTGGAAGCAAATCCATCTCAATCTATGCATGAATTAGCAGCAAGGTTTGATGTTACTATTCCAACAATACTGTACCATTTGTTCATATATATATAATATATACATTTTTCAGAATATTACATGGGTACAAATGTTTTGGTTACATGAACTGCTTTTGTACAACTTGAATCAAAGTTATAAATGTGCCCATCACCCAGATATTCTACATTGTGCCCGTTAGGAATGATTTCACCAGTCAGCACTTATGAGCATATATGGAAGTAAAACCCAACAATATTGGACCATTTGAAATAAATTGGCAAGGTAAAGAAGTTGGATAGATGGATTCCACATGAATTAAACAAGCATCAGAAGAGAAATCATCTTGAAGTTTGTCTTTCTTTGCTATCATGACATAAAGGCAAACCACTTCTACCGTTACATGTGATGAAAAATGGATTCTTTTTGACAATTGCAAGTGTCTGACACATGGTTGGATATAGATGAAGTGCCATAACACAGTCCAAAACCAAATATGCTCAAAAAAACAAACCCACAAAAACTAATGCTGTCTGTTTGGTGGTCCACTGCTGATATTACCCACTACAGCTTCATGAAACCTGGTCAGTTGATTACAGTGGATGTCTACTGCAACCAATTGGATGCAATAATGAGGATGCTTGAGATTAAGCAGCCAAGATTGGCCAACAGAGACAGGCCAATCCTCTTGCAAGACAACACTCAACCACATGTCATACAAACAACACTGCTCAAACTACAGAAGCTGAACTTGGCAACTCTCTGTCATCCATGGTATTCACTAGACCTTGCATCAGCTGAGTACCACTTCTTCCAGGCTTTGGACCATTTCTTGCAAGGAAAGATACTCAATTCTCAACAAGATGTGGAAAACGCCTTTTGTGATTTCGTCTCCACTCACTCTCCAGGCTTCTTCACTGCTGACATAAACAAGCTACTGTTAAAATGGCAAAACTGTGTTGATAGTTTAGGTGCATTCTTTGATTAATTATACTGCTTCCTGTTTGAGATATGACCAACTACACTTTTGACTTGAAATTGGACATTTCCTATTTAATGACCAAATAACATCCAAGTGTGTTTGAGGTGATATCTCATTGTGGTTTGAATTTGTATTTCACTAATGACTAATGATGTTTCACATCATTTAATGTGTTTTTTGAACATTTTTATATCTTCTTTGGAGATATGTCTATTCAAATCCTTTGCTCATTTTTAGTCAAGTTATTTGTATTTTTATTGTTGAGTTTTAAGAATTCTTTATATATTTTAAAAACTAGACCCTTACCAATTACGATTGCAAATATTTTGTCCTATTTTGTGGATGATTTTATCACTTTCTTGATACTATTCTTGAAAGTAAAAAGGCTTTAATTTTGATAATGAATAATTCACTATACATTTTTTGGGCTGCTTTTGCTTGTGGATCATATCTAAGATATCATTGTCATATATACTGATTTATGCTTATTTTTTTCTAAAAATTATGTAGCTTTAGCTGAAACATTAAGGTATCTAATCCATTTTCAGTTATTTTTTTTTAAATATGTTATAAGGTATGGCCACTGGAGTTTCTCTTTTGCCACTGTATTGGTGGGCTAAGGTTTCCTTAAGTTTCCGGAACTACTAAATTTCTTAATCTTTTCCAAGGAGCTCTGCGTGTGTGTTGATGCACATTTTTAATACTCAGCCAGTTGTTTACAACTCTGCCTTGGCCTTTATTTCTTGCTTGCACAAACCTGCAAGGTTAACTAGAAGAGAGAACTTAGGAACTTCTCAGATATTTCCAGAATAATCACACTGCCCTAGGCATACATAGAGGTGTACACATATGCATGGCCATCTAGATTCTCAGAAAATAGGTCAAAGCTTTTTCAAACTCCTCATGAACATCCTATTTTCAAGCTTTTTCTTTTAAACTCTAGTTTCCCAAATTCCATCATTGCCAAACTCTATCAATGGCCTTTACTGCTAACTACTGTCTCAGGCAGCCATAACGTTAAACTAATGCCAATAGATTTTTTTTTTTTTTTAACCAACACCCCTGAGGGAAAAAGCTGTTACTATTAGCCAAGCGCTAAATGAGGTCAAATAAAGGCAGCCTTGTGAGTGGGGTTTTCCAGGAACTGTTGGACAATTTAAATAATGACAGTTCTCTGGGAATGGGGCTTTGTGAAATCTTCAGCATTATCTGCCTCTCGCAGTGTCTGCCACACTGCTGGTTGTCACCATGATTGTGGGCTGCTTGTTTTCAAAAGCTACTGCAGAGCTGGGTACAAGCTGGGTACAAAGATAGAATAGGGCAAGTTAAAACACCACAAAGCTCGCTGTTTTTTAACCTACATTCAAATGTTTTTCTTGAATAAATACTCCCTGGGTTGCTGCATGTCTTTGCTAATTTCAGAAGTTTTGAAAAATTTGATTCTAACCATTTTTTGCCAGTGTTCTCATGTCTTTTATGAAGGAGATAATTTTGAAGCTCCTTATTCTGACATCACCCCCATGCATTCATTTTTAATATTTTTCTTAGAACATTTTCTCTGTTCTCATCTTTAAGGAAAGGTTCATAAGGTTTATTTTTTATTTCGCCTCCTCAGGATAATCTTGCTTAAACAGAAGACATTCTTTCATCCTCTAAAATCTCCTATAATAGTTATCATATGTGTAATTGATTTTAATAAAATGGAATATCTTCTAGGGCTTATGTAAACTCTTATTTGAAGTCAATATTATAGGTTAACTTTTGACATGTTTATTTATAATTTCTTTATCCATCTAGATTATAATTATTTTAAAAACAGGAACTGTATCTGATGCATGTTTGATACCCCTACATGTCCTGAAATAGTTCCAGGTACACGCACTGAATTCAATGGACCACTAATTCAAATCAGTTATGCATTTAGCTATGGAAATTGTTATCAAAATTGTATGTATAATATATATATATATATATATATATATATATGATATTTTTAGAACTGGAAGGTTTTGGGACCAAAAATATTTAATGACATTGGCAGAATATTACTCAGATTATCTTTGAGGCATTTGAGGTATTATCCATGTAACAAGCTTTCTACTGTTTTATCACTATTCTGGAAGATTTGTTTGGATCTTCCCAGAAATTTAAATATTTAGCATGCCTCAAATTTTATTTGCCACAAAACATTTTATAGTTACTCTCTTTATACTCTAGCCTCTTCTTCCTCCCATAGTCCATTAAATAGAGTACTGATGATATATTTAGTTATAGTTCTTTCTGGTAAAGGTACTATACTTTTCTTAAACATGTCAGACTTTTGGGAACTTAATACATTGAAAAATTATTTAATTTGAATGAATATTTATCATGTATAAAATGTAATTGCAGTGAAGAAGGCTGATGAAAATATATCCTAAAGGTATTGTCAGCTTTTCAACTGCTGAAACTATAAAACATGAGATATACTATATTGTTGAAATAATATGAAATAATTCACATATATGTACACTCACACCACAAACAAGAAAAGAATGATGCATTGTTTGTTCTTCAAACAGATACTGCCACTTGCATACCAGGTAAGGCTGCCTCTCCCTAAGTCTCACAGAAACTTTAAAATATTCATGGCAAAAGCATCCATGCCTTTTCTGATCTAAGTACTGAGAATGAGAGTGGTTATATGTAAGTTGACAATACCTTTTCTTGTTTTCCTTCAAGTATGCATTTGGGTTTTGATGAAAATGAAAGAACAAGCTCAATTCTCTTTCCTTTCTTCATTTTCTCTGTTTCCACAGGGAGAAGGAACAGGCACATAAGAAAGTAAAATCATTCTATGTTTAAGCCAAGACTAGCAGAGTGGAGACTGTATGTGGGATATTCCTTATCTATGCTTCTGCACTAGAATTAAAAATAAATGCTCTCTTTGTGTATACTCCTTCTCTTGCCTGCCACCACCTCCCCACGCACAGAAATCATTTCTCTCTACTGAGCTTGAAGGGATGTAAATGATAAGATATCATGTAAACCTGACCCAATCAGAAGGCTTTTGTTTTTTCTCAGGAAAATTCTCCTCAATACAGCAGAAAAACTACTTGGAAACAATGGGTGGAAACAAAGAACAGAAATGATTTCCGCATCAAAATGCTAATGCACCTGTTAATTCCCTGACATAGTCATTTTTTTAAGTCAACAGTTAAAAATAAATCCTATCCCAGTGGTTCATTAAATCTGCCACAATACGTATCAACTAGAAGCAATACATAAGTATCATGAGGGTAGTCAGCCATGACCAAGATATTATTTGGGGACCCCAAAATGTAAGTTGTACCATTTAAACATGAATAAAAAACAAACTTTATCAAATTCTGTAAATTTTACTTGCATAAGGAAATATTTTCACTTTCTATGTGTTCCAACACTGGTCTAAAATCTGACTAAAGATTAAAGACAAAACTTATTTCTACAACTAAAAAACCATTTTTTATAACCATTTTTTGTGAGGGTTGGTATGTGTTCTGATTCCTTTCATATCTGAAAATATATGTCTATTGACTTAAAATGAAGGACAACTTAGCTATATAGAAAAACCGAAGGTCACAGTTTTCTCTTCCCCTCAAAGTTGTTTCATCACCCTGAGATTTTTTAGTACTGACTGAGAACTCAGGCCAGTCTGATTTTCTTATTTTGTTGTTTAGCCATAATTTTTGTCACATTCTTTGTAAATAATATGGAAACACTTCAAAAGAGGATGCTTGGAAGCTGCTATCATTTTATTAACATCCCTTATATTCAGATTCAGATATGCAGGTTCAGATATACAGGTTCAAATCTTGATACTATTCAAAAATGGTATTTTAAAATTTCCTATTAACTATATTTGCATATCTCCATCTTCTCCACTATCTGCACCTTTGTTCAACATTTTCTTTCAGAGTTCCTTACCAAGGTTCTGGTTGGGTTCTGTCCACTAGAACTGCTCACTGATGATGACATCTATTAGGATAGAGAGTTGTAAGGCAGCTCGCTGTACCTTTATTATCTATACTGTCTTAAGTAAAAAATTTTTATTAATAGTTTTAGTACATGAAATGTATTATTCCATTGTCCCCAGATGTAATTAGGCCTTCCTTTTAATTTTATATTTTATTTGTATAAATTTATGGGATACAAGAGTATCCCATTTTGTGACATGAATAGATTGGGTAGTGATGAAGTCAGGACTTTTAGGGTATTCATCACCTGGATAACATACATTGTACCCATCAAGTATTTTTTTGTTATCGTTCTCCTCCCTCCCACCCTCTGAGTCTCCAATATCTACCATTCTGCACTCTGCATCCATGCGTACACATTGGTTAGCTCCTAACTTTCAGTGAGAACGTGTGGTATTTGTCTTTGTGTGTCTGAGTTGTTTCACTTACAATAATGGCCTCCACTTTCATCCATGCTGCTTCCAAAGAAATGATTTTTTCTTTTATAATAGCTGAATAGTATTTTATTGTATATATGTACCACATTTTCTTTATCCTATCATCTGTTAATGGACACTTATGTTGATTACACATCTTTGCTATTGTAAATAGTTCTGTGATACATATATAAATGCCAGTGTCATTTTGATATAAAGGTTTCTTTTCCTTTGGGAAGATACCCAGTAGTAATATTACTGGATCAAATAGTATTTCTATTTTTAGTTCTTTGAGAAGTCTCTATACTGTTTCTCACAGAGGAAACACAGAGATTGAACTAATTTATATTCCCACCAACACTGCACAAGTGCTACCTTTTCTCTGAATCCTTTCCAACATCTGTTATTTTTTGTCTTTTTCATAATGGCCACTCTGACTCATGTAAAATGATACCTCATTATGGTTTTAATTTGCATTTCTCTGATGATTAGTGATGCTAAGTATTTTTCATATGCTTGTTGGCCCTTTTTATGTCTTGTTTTGAAAAATGTCTATTCATTTCCTTTGCCCGCTTATTTTATTTCAATAGATTTAAGGGGATTGAGTGGTTTTTGTTACATGGATGTATTGTATAATGGTGACGTCTGGGGTTTTAGTGTACCCATCACCCAAAAGGTATACATTGTACCCAAAATGTAATTTTGTACCTTGAGTCTCCAACGTCCTTTACACCACTCCGGATAATCATATGTACCCATGGCTTAGTTCCCACTTATAAGGGATACCATGTGGTAATTGGTTTTCCACTCCCAGGTTACTTTACTTAGGGTAATGACCTCCACTTCCATCCAACTTGCCACAAAAGACACTATTTCATTCTTTTTTGGCTGAGTAGTATTCCATGGTGTATATATATGACATTTTCATCTGTTCATCTACTGACAGGCACTTAGGTTGATTCCCTATCTTTTTGACTATGAATTGTGCTGTGATAAATATATGAGTGCAGGGGTCTTTTTGACAAAATGACTCATTTTCCTTTGAGTAAATACCTGTTAATGGGATTACTAGAGCTGATCTATGGCACATAGAATTTTAGTTCTTGGAGAAATTTTAGTACTCTTTTCCAGAGAGGTTGTACTAATTTACATTCCCACCAACAATGTATACGTGTTCTCTTTTCATCACATCTGCACCAATATATATTGTTTTTGACTTTTTAATAAAGGCCATTCTGACTTCTGTAAGGTGATAAATGATTGTGGTTTTCATTTGCATTTCCCTGATGATTAGTGATGTTGAGCATTTTTTCATGTGTTTTTTGGTCATTTGTATATCTTCTTTTCAACAATGTCTGTTCATGTCATTTATCCTCTTTTTAATGAGATCATTTGGTTTTTGTTTTTCTTGTTGAGTTGTTTGACTTCCTTGTAAGTTCTGAATATTAGTCCCTTGTCAGATACATAGTTTGAATATATCTTCCTCCATTTTCAGGTAGTCTGTTTATTATTTCTTATGCTGTGCAGAAACTTTTAAGTTTAATTAAGTCTTCTTTGCCCATTCTTTACTTTTTTATCTGTACTTTTGAGGTCTTACTCATGAATTCTTTGCTTAGCCAATATACAAAAGGGTTTTCCCTATGTTTTCTTCTAGTATTTTTATAGTTTCAGCTCTTACATTTAAGTCTTTAATCCATCTTGAGTTGATTTGGGTCCATGAGGAGACACAGGGGTCCAGTTTCATTTTTCTGCATATGGCAATCCAATTTTCCTAGCATCATTTATTGAAAAGAGTGTCCTGATTTTGTTTATCAATTCCAGTAGTCTCATGGCAGAATATTTAGGATTTTCTAGATATAAGATCATGTCATCAGCAAAGAGTGATAGTTTGACCTCTTCTGTCCCCATTTGGATGCCATTGATTTTCTTATCTTTTCCGATTGCTCTGGCAAGGACTTCCAGCATTAAATTGAATAGAAGTGGTGATAGAGGGCAACCTCATTTGGTTCTAGTTCTAAGTAGGAATACTTTCAATTATTCCCCATTCAGTATGATGTTGGCTGTGGTTTATCATATATGTTTTGTATCATTATTAGGTTAGTCCCATCTATGCCTATTTGGTTAAGCATTCTTATCATAAAAGAGTACTAAAATTTGTCAAATATTTTGTCTGCTTCTATTGAGAGGATCATATGGTCTTCATTTTTACTTCTATTTATGTGTTGAATTACATTTATAGATTTTTCTATGTTCAATCATCCCTGCATCTCTGGGATGAAGCTCTCTTGATTGTGATGGAGTATTTTTTTTTGTATACACCTGAATTCAGTTTGTTAGGATTTTGTTGAGAATTTTTGCATCTATATTCATAAAGGATATGGGTCTGTAGTTTTTTTTTTTGTTTCAGTCTTTCCTGTTTTTGGTATCAGGGTAATGTTGGCTTCTTAGAACATGTTGGAGAAGATTCCTTCTCAATGTTGTGGAGTAATTTCTGCAGGATAGACATCAGTTCTTTATGGGTTGGATAAAATTTAGATGTGAAACTACATTTTATTTTCAGGGAGGGTTTTTTATTGCTGCTTAATTTCAGTTGTTGATATTTATCTGTTCAGAAATTCTATTTCTTCCTGATTGAGCCTAGAATTCTGTGTGTTTCTAAGAATTTGCCCATTTCCTTCACAAGTTTATTTGCATAAGGGTTTTTATACTATTCATAGATTATATTTTGTATTTCCATGGTTTCAGTTGTAATTTCTCCTTTTTCATTCCTGATGGAGCTTATTAGAGGCCCTTCTTTTCTGCTTCTCATTAATCTAGCCAGAGGCATGTCAGTTTTGTTTGTTTTTTCAAAGAACCAACTTTTTATTTTATTAATCTTCCATATAGTTTTTTTTGTTATTGATTTCATTTAGTTCTGCTCTGATCTTTGTTATTTCTTTTCTTCTACTGGGTTTGGGGTTGGTTTCCCCTTCCTTTTCCAGTTTGCAGATGATTCATTAGACTCTTGATTTGTGATCTTTCTGTCTTTTGGATGTAGACATTTAGGGATATAAATTTTTCTTTCAGGACTGCTTTAGCTGTGCCCCACTGATTTTGATAAATTTATCATTTATTTCAAATAATCTTTTGATTTCTATCTTAATTTTCTCCTTAACCCAATAATCAGCAAAGTCTCAGGTTACAAAATCAACAGAAATCAATAGCATTCCTATATACCAACAACAATCAAACTGAGAATGAAATCAAAGATTCAATACCCTTCACAATAGCAACAAATAAAATAAAATATCTAGGAATATATTTAACTATGGAAGTAAAAGACCTTTACAGGAAGAACTGCAAAACTCTGAGGAAGGAAATAGCAGGTGAAAAACTATACCATGTTCATGGGTCAGCAGAATCAACATTGTTAAAATGTCTATATATCCAAAGTCATCTATAGATTCAATTCAATCTCTATTAAAATACCAACATCATTTTTGCAGATATATAAAAAATAATTCTATGCTTTGTATGGAATCAGAGAAGACCCTATATAGCAAAAGCAATCTTAAGCAAAAAAAAAAAAAAAAAAAACACACAACAAATTGGGAGGCATCAATTTACCAGATTTCAAGCTATAGTATAAGGCTATTGTAACTAAAACAGCATGGTATTAGCACAAGAACAAAGACATAGACCTATGGAACAGAACTGAGAACCTAATTATAAAACCATCTTCATATAGCCATCTAATCTTTGACAAAGCAGGCAAAAATATACCCTGAGGGAAAGAATCCTTATTCAATGAATGGTGCTGGGAAAATTGGATAGCTACATGTAGAAAACTGAAACAGGATCCACACTTTCACCTCTCACAAAAATCAACTCACAGAGGATAACAGACTTAAACCTAAGGCATGCAGCTATAAGAATTCTAGAAGAAAATGTTGAAAAAACTCTCATAGACATTGGCCTAGGCAAAGAATTTATGAAGAAGATCCCCAAAAGCAATCACAGCAATAACAAAAATAAATAAATGAGACCTGATCAAATTAAAAAGCTTCTGCACAGCCAAAGAAACTATCATGAGAGCAAACAGACAGCCCATGGAATAGAAGAAAATATTTGCATGCTACACATCTGAGAAAGGGCTGCTAACTAGAATCTATATAGAACTCAGGAAAATCAGCAAGAAAAAAATCCAACAATCCCATTAAATTGTGGGCAAAGGACATGAAAAGAAACTTTTCAAAAGAAGACAAACTAATGGCCAAGAAACATATGAAAAAATTCTCAGCATCTCTAATCATTGGGGAAATGTAAATCAAAGCCACAATGAGACATCACTTAACTTCGGTGAAAATGGCTTTCATCCAAAAGTCCCCAAACAATAAATGTTGGCATGGGTGCAGAGAGATAGGAACACTTATGCATTGCTGGTAGGATTCCAAACTAAAGTACGACCTCTGTGGAAAGTAATATGGAGATACCTCATAGAGCTACAAGTAGAACTACCATTTTATTCAACAATCCCATTCTAGGCATCTCCCCAGAGGAAAAAAAAACACATTCTGTAAAAAAAGACATCTGCACTAGAATGTTTATAGCAACATAATTCACAATTGTGAAGAAGTGGAAACAACCCAAGGGCCCATCAATACATGAATGGATTGGGTTTTGTCATTAATTCTGTTTATGTGATGTACCACATTTCTTGATTTGTGTATGTTGAACCATCCTTGCATACCTGGTATAAAATCCACTTGATCATGGTGTGATCATGGTGTAGTATCTTTTTGATGTGCTGTTAGATTCACCTTGCTAGCATTTTCTTGAGGATTTTTGTGTCTATGTTCATCAGGTATATTGGTCCGCAGTTTTCTTTTTTTACTGTGTCTTTGCCCTGTTTTGGTGTCAGGCTGATATTGGTTTTGTAGAATGAGTTAGGAAGAATTCCCTCCTTCTCAATATTTTTGGAAAAGGTTCAGGAAGATTGATATTAGATCTTCTTTGTATGTTTGGAAGAATTTGACTGTGAATCTATCCAGTCAGGGCATTTTGTTGTTGTTGTTGTTGTTGGGAGTTTTTTTCATTACTGATTCTATCTTGCTGCTCATTATTGGTCTGTTCAGGATTTCTATTTCTTCCTGTTTCCATCTTGGACATTGTATGTTTACAGGAATAGTTAATCAGAATGGTCTGTGATGATCTTTTGTACTTCTGTGGTATCAGTTGTCTCCTTTTTTATTTCTGTTTATTTGGATCTTCTCTCTTCTTGGTTAGTCTAGGTAGAGCTTTATCAATTTTGTTTATCTTTTCAAAGAACCAACTTTTCATTTCATCAATTCTTTGTTTTAGTTTTTTTTTCCTTCTATTTCATTTAGTTCTGCTTTGATCTTTGTAATTTATTTTATTCTTCTCACTTTGGGTTTGGTTAGCTCTTGTTTTTCTAGTTCCTGAGCTGTGACATTAGGTTGTTAATTTTTGATCTTTCTACTTTTTTGATGTAGGCATTTAATGCCATAAAATTCCCTTGTAGCACTACTTTTCTGTATCCCACAGGTTTTGGTATATTGTATTTATATTTTAATTTGTTTCAAAATTTTAAATAATTTCTATCTTTAGATGCTAGTTGTATAACAGGGAATTAATTCATATGATGAGTCCAAAGTCTATGCTTTCTATTACACTATACTTCCTTTTAAGACCACATTGCTAGAAGTTCCATGATACAATTCTAGAGATAACAATAATAAGTCTTTTTTAAATAAGCTCCTTTAAAAATGTTTCATATTCCACATCTAGAAATTTATTCTTTTTAGTTGCAGTAATATCTTGCTTTAATAAATAAATGACTCTTAAAAATGAAAAAAAATTTCTGTCTTAATTTTTTTTCGTGTACCCAGTGATTGTTCAGAAGCCTGTTGTTTACTTTCCATGTATTTTTACAGTTTCTGAAGTTCTTCTTGATATTGGTTTCTAGTTTTATTCTGCCATAGTCTGAGAAGCTACATCGTATGATTTCAATTTTTTAAAATGTGTTGAAACTTGTTTTGTGGCCTAACATATGGAGAGTGTTCCATATGTTGGTGAGATGAATATATATTCTATGGTTCTTGGATAAATTATTCTGAAACTGTAGGTCTTCTTTAATTTGTATCTTCTATTGGCCATTGCAATGAGAACTTGGAATTGGGATGATGAGGAACATGATGGGGCTCTTGTTTCTCTCTTTGTTGTAAGTACAACTGATACTTTTAATTTGAATTTGTTTTCACATTAAAAGAGCACATGATGCATACAATATAAAGTTCATTGAAAGCTTAAAGAATATTTGGTTGAAATTTGATGTTGTTATTTAGTTTCAAATCATTTCATCAATATCATTTTTGTCAGGATGATAGAGATATTATAATAAGAATAAAAAACTGTTTTGTACTGACCTCCAGACTGAAACATCACTAAGATTCCTAAAATCCAACTGATATTCAAATGAGCGGAACTAGATAAATAAAGAAAAAAAATGAGAGTTTTAATCTGACATTTTAGATTTATTGGGGGAGGGGAACTTTCTAAAATACCGAAGTTTCACACTGAATCCAGGAAACCATATATAAAGATAGTGATTCTCTGATGTATGTAACACAGACATACTTTGTAATTGTCCATATTGGTTTGTGATTTTAAAAATAAAATATCTAAGTTTTTAATGCAAAGGTGAAGTAAGCCTCTGCCTCACTCACTGATTACAACTAAACATTCTGGACAGACTACAGAAAGCAACTACTTGAAGACTCTGAAAAGTGAACACTAGCAGGAGGATCTGAAGTTAAAGCTGGAAAGCAGCCCACACTGAGTAGTGAGCTTCATGTTTTTTTGGTTTCTTTCTTTCTTTCTTTCTTTCTTTCTTTCTTTCTTTCTTTCTTTCTTTCTTTCTTTCTTTCTTTCTTTCTTTCTTTCTTTCTTTCTTTCTTTTTCTTTCTTTCTTTCTTTCTTTCTTTCTTTCTTTCTTTCTTTCTTTCTTTCTTTCTCTCTCTCTCTCTCTCTCTCTCTCTCTCTCTCTCTCTCTCTCTCTCTTTCTTTCTTTCTTTCTTCTCTCCTGGCTTGGATATCTATCTGGGCTGCTCCCTTAAAAGGCCCTGGACTTCTATTCTAGTCTCTCCAGCTCCCTGACAGTGCCAACATCTCTGCTTAGCCTTTTAGCTTCTTAGCCTCTATGAATCAGGTTTGTCAATTACCATTTGCCTGAGTAGTTCTGATAAGTAGTTCTGATAAGACAGAACACACTCACACACAACAAAGTTTATATGAAACAAATTTTTACTTACAGATAGGTAGCAAGGGACAAAAAAGGTTAGGATCTGCTGTGAGCCAGTCTCTCAAGATTCAACAAAGCTGCCCAGGTCAAATGGCTCCTCTACTGACCATGCCCCACTTGACTGTAGCCAGGGAGGCTGGACAGGCAGCTATCCTGGATTAAATATCCCAGGGGCCACATGATCACCGGGCAAAGCTTTGAAGGACATCCTGCTTCAGAGGAGGGAAGAACAAATGGATTGTCCAAGCAGTTCTTCCCTAAGGCAAGATAATGTATTCCCAGCACATACCACAGTTATTCTTAAGAACTACAAGTAAGAAAGGGGAGAGAATTGGGTAGGTTCAAGGCCACCTGGAGAGCTGTCCTGCAATCTACCCACCAACCCAGATATCTTCCTTAGCAAAGCTAGTCCATTTTATATGCCCACTGTCTTCCCTGGATCTGGAGGCAGAGGTTTATCTTGTCAGATTGAGGAACACCTTGACTGACACAGTCTCAGTGCAACACCATTGAGTAATAGCCAGAATACATTTTACCGGGCCCAGGAGGACTACTCCTATTAGCAAGAAAGCCAGACCTGCCTAAAGCAGTGACCTAGTCTAAATCTCCTGATGCTGTCAGTTTAACTTTTCCCCTAAGGGTACCTGGAAATATTGTCATGTGGGCTCTAATATCCAAGAACTCCCAAAAAGTTTGCACTCCCCTCTTTTCTCCTCTTATTTTGACAGGAGTATAAGGACATTGGCCTCCAGTGAAGACCTTAGCCCCATTTTTTTGCATTGTTTCAAAATTAATTAATTTGTTTGAGTATATTTAGTATATTTGTAGTATATAAATTATGCTATAATTTAGTATATTAATTTGTTTCAGTATATTATATATATTATATTTTTGTTACAAAAATGAATTGTATAGTGATAAAGTCAAAGCTTTTAGTGTACCCATTACCCCAATAGTAACACTGTACCTGGTAGGTAATTTTTTATCCCTCACTGCCTTCCCACTCCTCTGCCTTCTGAGTTTCTAATGTGCATTATACTACTCTGTATGACCACGTACACCCAGAGTTTGGCTCCCACTTATAAGTGAGTACATGTGATATTTGTCTTGGCCTCATTTTTAACTGCATCATTCAGCCTGAAACATTTGGATCCGCAATTGTCCCTTTATCAAACAAACACACCAACCAGGCTGCATGAGACTTTCCTAGCCTTTCTCCATATTCCTCCCTTAGATAATGAGTCTCCCTCTCAAGACCCGCAATGTACACATGTTGGTTTCCTCTCAGATGCCTCAGGCTCCCTCTGAGTAGTCACTCTCCTGCTAGGACTGAGCAATCTCATAAGCACCCAACAACCAGGGGATTGTGCACTGCATTCCTGTCTCTCTGCCTCAATCCATGCAGCCAGCTCACTCACACCTGGAGTGGGGGGCAAGGTGACCTATGCATGCCCCCTTTATCACCCTTCCTTCTGCATAAAACATCTAGCTTCATGTCCAGCCCCTGTGTGCCCAGGCTGATGCCTCCACCCTGGCCTGGAAACTGGAGGCATTGCCCATAAGCCATGGTTCTGTAAAAGCAGACTGCTTTCTGTGCCAATTTTATGAAACAAATTCACTAATTACCATTTTCCTGAGTCCGGTAAGACAGAACACATTCACGCACAGCAAGATATACGAAGCAGATTTATTATTTGTGGATAGGCAACAAGGGGCAAATGGAAGGATGTATTGTGAGTCAGTACCGCAAAGCTCAACAAAGCTGGCCAGGGTAGGTGGAGTCTTGACCGAGTATGCCTCACTTGCTACACAGCTGAGGGACCCAACAGGCCGCCTGACCTGAATTATATACTTCATGGGCCACTGGACTCACTGGGCAAAGCTTTGAAAGACATCTGGCTTCCAGGGTAGGAAGGAACAAAGCCTGGGCTGTCCTGGGCAGCTTTTTCCCCAACTCAAGATGTTGCATTCTCAGCACAATTTGCAGCTATTCTTGAGAACTACAGGCAAGAAAGTGGGGCCAACTGTGCCAGTCCGAGGCCACCCAGAGAACGGCAGCATCTACTTCTCATTTTCTAATATCATTGCAACACAGGATTTGGCAAACTTCTACACGATGTTGGGTTCACTTCTCTATAATATCCCTTTTCCAGAGCCCTGGCCTAGCTGACTCTCTTATTCTGATTATTTTCTTTCCCAGGAGACTTTTAAAGCCTCTCAGTCTCTGCTTTCTACTTGGCTTCTCTGACACACTTGGCAAACATGCAGAGAGGAAAGCACAGTAGAGGAATTTGGCCTCTCATCTCTCTGTGGCCTTGGCTTTTCAGGTCCTGGTTTTCCTTCTTTGTTTTTGAATCTACCCTTTCTTGTGGTCTCAGTGTGATAGTTGATTTGATAAAAGCTGCTAGGATGTAGCAAGAAATGGAAGTCTTAATAATTTATGGTTTTAGAAGTTAATTTTTAGTTTTATTGCCCAAATGTTTTCCAAGAAAGTTTTAAAAATTAATAATGCTTAAGTATGGATGCTTGTAATGTGCTCTGCGGTTTTCCTCAGCCTATGCAGAATTCACAATGGACTGACAGAATATTTAGCTGGTACTCACCTACTTGCTGTGCAACCAATGCATCCTCCTTCCCCTGTTCTTTAAAAGCTTTCTAGATATACAGGCCCCTTCAATGTGAAGGTATAAATGCCCAAGGAAATTTTTTCTGAACATAATGTGAATATTCACAAATTTATTTTAAAGAATGCTTTTAATATGCTTAAGAAATTATAAGCAATTAAGTTTATATTTAGTATATTCTTGCTTGGGAATTTAGGTCAGTACTAGGTTATAGGCTTTTCAAATCTTATGTAATCCAATGTGAAAATCAATATATTGTACAAAATGTATTTAAATGTAAAAATGCCTCTCCAAAATAGATTAAATTTGATTAAACATGTTCTCACACATACCTAAAGAAATTCTAAGAAAGACATGGAACAATAATTTGATATAGATTAAATGTGATTAAACATGTTCTCACACATGTTCTCACACATACTCTCACACATACATATAAAGAAATTCTAAGTTCAGCTATCCTAATAATCTTCTCCAAAAGACATGGAACAATAATTTGATAAAGTTCATTATGCCATAAAAATCCAGTCCGACCGGTGCTACAACTATAAATACGGCCTGATTTAAAAACTGGACAGGTAACAATTTTAAAAACCACAAGGTCCAAGCTACCAGTTATGAATGAGAATTCTCTATGGGGCCACTATTCCCACTGAAGAAAAAGTGTTCTTCAGAGTGTTTTATATATTATGTGACTCTGATGTCTGAATAGTCACTGACATAAAGGGTTGAATTACCTTTAAGTTATTACTGTCACCTTTCTATTGGCTTTAAGCTCAGAAATGTGAAAAAAAAAATCACCTTCTGGAAAATATGACACACTTTGATTTAAAAATCCTTAATTGAATTAAATTTAAAAAGGCAAGGATGGGAAATTTAACTGGCAAAGTACAATGAAAAATTTACCCAATGGCTTTTGCATGTTAGAGCTTCATCAAGGGAAGCAGCTTTAGTCACACGAGGCCCTACCTATTCTGAGAGTCAGCTCTATATTATGTTATTTTCTGGTCTTGTCTTCTTCAGCTATTCAGACCTTGAAAGCCTCTAGGATATTCTGGCTTTTATCAGAAAGAAGCCTAAACTATTTCTTTCTGGTGTAAGGAGTGACTATATAAACTATGGGGTGCCCAGTCCAGGCACTCCTCTGGGTGCAATATTACTAAATAAAGCTTCACCCTTCTTGGGTGTGTGGACCACACCCTAAGTGAGAGCACTCAAAACCACATTTTATGTGTCTTTATACTAAAAGACAGCTGGTCTAGATTCACCAAAGTTTCCCTGATGCTCAGACTGCAGGAAAACTTACTTTATATCAAATATTCAGGCCAACCTTGGTGACAAAATTGAGCAAATCACATCCAACCATTCCTTAATTTATTGCCATCAGACATATGTAGCTCCTATTAAAATTTCCAGGTAATTTACCACCAAGCTTTCCAAATGAAGCAGCACCTCATGGAAAGCACGTTTAGGGAATTTCTCCAATTCTATGGGGCCTCTCGAAGTACAGAGCTAAGACCAACTTCTAAGCAAGACTGCAGTTGCTTAGATAGCATAAACATCAAGTGTCACTCAGAATTATGGTCTCATTAATGTAGAGTAAAGATAAAACTATCAAACAGGTTTAAACACTCTCAATAATGCAGTGTTAACAGTTTCAGGTACTCTCAGAGTATTATTTAATCTTGGCATCCACATCCTATAAAATCCATCTTTTTTCCAGTTCACATTAAGCTTTTATGTACTTTTAAAATAATTTTCCTTGATCTTATTTATCTCAATAGTGCCTAGTGATGTATACAAACATTTAGAAAGGATGATGATTATAGAAAATCAAATGCAGAGTTTTTGGCTGCAAATTTTAATTTGGCAATCTAGAATATATGGACACATATATGAAGACATATAGCATTTGCCTATTAGAATAAATCATAATTGACCATACCAATTTCAACTATGGAAACTTTATTACTTTATATTCACAATTATAAAAAATACCTTTTGTTTATAATTATGCTTATATAATAATTCCCTAAGAACAATGCCATAGTGGAATTGCTGAGTTTGGCTGTGTACATTGTTAAAATGTTGATATATACACATATATTTTATTGGTGAGAAAGTTTCTAGTGGTTACCATTAAGTATGGAGTTTGTTACTTATTTAACACAGTAAGTATTTCCTTTGCAATGGCCCTTTTACATATTTCTTTAAACAAGGAATAGATGTTGAATTTTAACAAACACTTTTCCATCCTATATTTAGAACATATATATATTTTTTCTTTTTACTATTAATAAGATGAATTGTTAAAAGGATTTATTTATGTTGAACTATCTGAATTTCTGGAGAAAATCTCACTTGATTAAGGCATATTATTCATTTAAAATAATTTGATTCCTAGTTGTTATCTTTACATTTTTATTTTTGAATATTTATTTGTAAATGTGTTTAATCTTAAGCTATTGTTTTTTAAAACTTTTTTTTAAAGATTTGGTACAAGATTTGCATTTGCCTAGTAAGAAGAATTGGGACGTTTTTGTTCCTAGCCAACGTTCTAGCTTTATTATCATAAGACGTATCTATGAAACCCACTCATAAAAGTCTTGATGAGAACAATTGTCTTGATTTTACTTTTTTTTTTTATTTCAGAATATTATGTGAGTAAAAATGTTTAGATTACATATGTTGCCTTTGCCCTACCCAGGTCAGAGCTTCAAGTGTGTCCATCCCCCAGATGGTACGCACTGCACCCATTAGTTGTGAATATATCCATCCCCTCCCATCTGTCCAACACCTGATGAATATTATTACTATATGTGCACATACACATAAGTGCTGATAAATTAGTACCAATTTGATGGCAAGTACACATGGTGCTTGTTTTTCCATTCTTTTTTTAATTTCAGCATATTTTAGGGGCACAAATGTTAAGCTTACATATATTGCCTTTGCCCCACCAGAGTCAAGAGCTTCAAGCATGTGCATCCCCCAGAAATGGGCTCTAGCTCCATCCAGAATAATACATGAGATGCTAGTTCACCATTGTTTTTTGTCACTGAGTAGAACTTCATGGTACACATACACCACATTTTATTAATCCACTCATGTATTGATGGGCACTTGGTTGTTTCCACATCTTTGCAATTGTGAATTGTGCTGCCATAAACACTTGAGTGCAGATGTCATTTTTATAGAATGTCTTGTTTTCCTTTGGGCAAATGTTGATCTTTTATTTATAAAATAGACACTTGAAACTTTAGGTTCAAAATGTAAGATAAAAATTTAAGATTGGTTTGGGAAGCTGGGAGAAGCTCCCTAAGTGCTTCTATTTGGGAGACAGCATGATAAAATGGAAAAACCTCATATCTTGGAATTAAACAATTCTTTCTTTGAGTTTTGCCTATATTACTGACTATAAAATTTCTCTGAGCCACATGTAACATGGAAGAATAATAATTAAAAAGGGACTATGTGTAAAATAGTGGCAGAATAGTACAATAAATAGCATTGTACTTACATTTGCAATAAAATTTTTAAAATCTTCCCTCAAATCATGCTATAATATTTTAGCAAAATGACAAAATGTAAACATGTAGCAAAAATGTTAAGCCACAGTAGAATCTACCAAGAATTAAATAAGGGCTTTTTTCTCAATTTAAATGCTTAAAACAGCTAGTAAATACCTTGAGCACCAGAAATGAAAATGTGGACTTCTGGCAGGTAAAAATGTCTCAATATTTGAAGACTAAGACCATGATGGAGATTTCTGAGTTGAGAATCATTAACAGAGGCACCTTTGGGCTCAGAGCAGACACAGGTACATTTAACAATCTGTAGAGCTCTGCCTCTCATACTCCACCTTGCATCAAAATCACCTGGAGGTTTCATTAAATCACAGTGATTCTAATTCATCAAGTCTTGGGTGAGGCCAGATAATTTGCATTTCTAACAAGGTCCAGGTGAGGTGGATGTTGCTGGTTACTATCCTAGTTACTATCTATATTTTTCATGTGAGAAAGTCATTTGATTTATTCCAAAATGCGCAATTAACATCACTAAAGCATTAGAAACTTCACCTGGATCAAGAGAATCATCTTGAGCATCTGAAGCCCTCTAAGACTAAAAATTCCATAGCACACCTCAGCCACCATTTTTAAATTTCTTGCAGTCAGAAAATCCATACTTTTAGTTAGCACAAATCCTGAACTTTATATGTAAGTCGAGGAGACTGAAAAAACTGGAGATTTTTTAAAATAGTATGGTAAGCACATTGAAAGCAGGGATAAAATTTATCTTTCTAGGAATCATCTAGTTGCATACCTGGCTTAAAATAGAAATTTATTACTTTTTAGTAAATAGGATAAGCATTTACTTGTTCTGGATTATTTAAGTCCCCTTTTATTTCTGTGATATTTCCAGATCCATAATGAGATACTCCAAAGTGAGACATATTTGGAATGCCAGAGAAACAGATTTAATTCTGGCATTGTTACCTGAGAGATACGTACAACAAACTACCATGAAAAATGCATTTTAATGACTCAGGAAAGGTCATTTTACTATACAAAACTATATATCTACCCAAAAATCTATTCAAAAAACAAATGTTTTAAAAAGCACTTGACCTTTATATTGGTTTCCTCTCCAATTATTATATGCCAAACCAATGCAAAAAATAATCAAGTTCTTTGAAACTACATTGGTAATGCTCTTAAAAGGTGTTAGGAAAACTCTCAACCTTTCTAATAATTAATTTATCAGAACATGTTTCATTTTAAAACATAAATTAAAGGAGTTTATCATAAGATATTTCTCAGAGCACAATATATATCACAGAATATTTTCAAAAAACGCATTTGTACTTTAAACACCTGCTATCACAAAATGAAATAACCTTCAAGCTTGTTAGCAAATATCATTAATCTGTAAAGCATTGGCTAACCAAAATAAATATTGATACAAGCCTAAGACCATTAGCTGTGAGACGATATTTTACATGTGCAGAAAACACAAAGAAGATATAGGAACTAAAATTCATCAGGGAAGTGAAAGAATCATGTAATAAATCTGTATCCTTCTAGTACAATGCTCAACACACTGACCACAACTCAGTCCCCTCAGGTCTGAGTAGTCCCCCTACTCCACAAGATTTTGGACCTGTTGAGTATGGGACAGGTTATGAACAAAAATAATTAGCCAAGTAATTAAGGTAATTTGCAACAAAAGCTCTCTGTTTATGAAAGTTGCTTTCCTGGAGAAAATTATTGCAATTCTATTAAATGTTTCAGTATTAATCATTGACATTATTGTGCTAATATATATTGTGACTTTCCTAAAAGAGAATATGTGGCATTTCCCTAACTTATTTGGCCACTGTACTAGCTTCCAATTGCTGCTATAACAAATTACCTCAAACTTAGGGTCTCAGAACAATACGAATTTTTTTCTCTTATGGTTCTGGAATCTGAAATGGGTCAGCAGAGCTATGCTCCTTCTGGAAACTCTAGGGAAGAATCCATTTCTTGCTTTTTTTTTTTTTTTTAATCTTCTACAGGCCACCTGCATTCCTTGGCTCTTGGCTTCACTCTCTATCTTCAAGCCAGAAGTGTAGCGTCTTCCAATCTCTCTCTCTCTCTCTGTGTTCCTTTGCTTCCTTTGCCACATCTCTGACCCCAACCCTCTTGCCTATCTCTTATAAGGACACTAGTGATGCAGTGGGCCCAGTTGAATAATCCAGAATAATCCTACTCATCTTTCAATCACATGTGCAAAGTCCCTTTAGCCATGAAAAGTAACATATTCACAGATTCTGGGAGATTAGGATGTGATCAGCTTTGGGAGGCCATTATTCAGCCAAGCACCACCATGAAGTCCTCTTTTTCATGAAACCCTCATAACAGCCTTCCCAAAATAGTCTTCTGTGTGTGAAGTGTGATGTACAAAATAATATCACTCTGGTTCAGAGCTCTAAAATAGAGTCAGGAAGCCATTTTAATAAGGACTATTTGCATGACCTATAACCTTGCAAAACATGAAGAAAATGCTAGGTTAAATGCTCCTTAAAACCATAATGGAATAATGCAAAAGTGTAATAAAAGAACAAAAGATGAATATGAATACTTTAATCTGTTGGATTAGAAGAGCGTGTACGTTTAATAAAGACATGCTGTAATGTAAGGGGAATGAGAGGTCATTAGGAGATTGGATTTTTAAAGTTCATCAGGTAACTGAGGTGGATGTCTTTTGTTGTGCTAAACAGCCTATCCCCTTGGCTAGGTCAAGGCAAAAGAGAAGGAGAAGGAGGAAGAGGGGGAGGAGGAGAGAAACCTTGTTTTAATAAAAAAGCAGCACAGCAAGCACAGTGGTTACCAGCCCATGCTCTAAGGCCAGATTGCCATGTATTAATTGTTCCTCCATCACCTTAACTATCCTTTACCTCTTTATACCACAGTTTTCTCATCTGTGAAATGAGAACAATAATCATATCTATATCATAGCATTTGTGAAGATTAAAATGGTTAATTTAGTTGTATTATATAACATGGGCTCAACATATTTTATCTATTGTTATTACAGTTGCCCTGGCTTCCCAGGAGGAAAGTGAAAGTCAACAATGGCAGGAAAAGATGGCCTGGAGCTAAATGGGAGCATGCCTTCTGACCATATCCTCTCTGACAAGAAGTGGCCGAATGTCTGCGTACACACCTTCTAGAACAGTGAATTAAGGAAAGAATAACTTCTCTGACAACTCTCTTTGATGATATGCAATTGCTGTTTATCCTGTATCTGTTAATAGAATATAAAGAATGCCTTGAAAAAAGAAAGTCCCTTGTCACACTGATGCATTTTCTAATTAGCTTAAAATATTAGAAAACAAGCATCCCCAGGCATTATGATCTACTTCTGCAGGGGAGCAACCTTGACATTGGTATTAATATTTATAAATCTCCCTTGATGAATCTAAAGTCAATAAAGTTTGGGAACCACTGCCCTTGCTGGTTAAAAGACTGTTGACTAATGAGGAAGAAACATCACATTTTCTAGGGAACAATGCGCTTTAGGTTTGCACTTTAATTACTTTTGAGTTTGTATTAATCATTCTTTGAGTTGCTGTAAATATATAGAATCATATTCAATTACTGGATATTTGACTGGTTTGACCTTTAAAAATGACAATTTTGTATACTATAATTCTGAGTAGGATTTATGTAGAATAACCCTTGTCCTAAACAACGTAAATGTCCGTAGATGGGTGAATAGATAAAGAAAACGTGGTGTATACATACAATGTAACATTATTCAGTCATGAAAAAGAAGGAATCCTGTTATATGCTACATGCGTGAACCCTAAGGACATTATGTTAAGTGAAATAAGCCAGTCACAGAAGGGCAAATTCTTCATGCTTCCAGTTATATGAAGTATCTAAAGTAGTAAAACTCATAGGAACAGAAAGTTGAATGGTGGTTACTAGGTACTAGGAAAGACAAAAACAGGGAGTCTCTGTTCAATGGGTACAGAGTTTCAGTCACACAAGATGAAAAGTTCTAGATATCTAATGTACGACATTGGGCTTATACTTACTATGGTACTGTACACTTACAAATTTGTTAAGAAGGTAAATAATAAGTTATGTGGTTTTTATCACAATAAAAAAATGTGCTGCTTAGTGAAAACCTGTTGTGCTAACCAAACACTGTACATCTGCTACTTCTTCCATCAAGAATGTCTCCACTTTGAACTCCACTTGTAGAAATCTTATCTAATCTTAAAGTCTTAATTCCAATGCTACATTCTCCATCAGTGCCTTATGTTTCCATCATCTTTGCTGGTGGAAATGGGATTGTAAGGAGATGACAATGACAAAAGAAAAAAGAACAAGGGCTTCTCCAGAGAATCATCAAAGAGTTAAGTAAAAAATATGTTTGGAAAACCAATGGATGAGAAAGGGTGGGGGAAAAGAATCCTTATGAGAAGGGGGGCAAACAGTGGGAATCATGACATTGAATTCCATGAATAGTATGATAACAACGTGGAAATACAAGAACAGGTACAGCAGGAGTGAGAGGTGGGAAAAACAGCCCCAAGCAAGAAGGCAAACCATAAGCATCTAACTGATGACATTGAGATCAGCCGAAAATAGAATGATACGTGTACATGTTGGGATATTTGGTAAAAGCACAATTTTGCTGCAAGCCATTAGATGTTAGAATTAAATTATGCTTACTGCTGTTATATTTATATCCGATTCAAATCATGTATAATTAAGTAAGCTAGTATGAACAATTGACATAAGCTATTTTCATGGCTTCTTTCCTGGCACAGTTTATGGAAGAAAACAAACAGATGGTGAACTAATGCTATGAGGCACTACTTTCTGTGTCTGATGCCTGGAGATGTCTGCGAAAAAAGAGCAGTGAACGTCTAAGGCTCCACAGCATATTCAGGAAGAGGAGCTTCTCACTTGGGAATAAAAGAGGTCAGTTTCCATGAACTCCCACCACCACCAGATTTTCATCCTCCTCCCCCTTACCTGATGCTTCCCTTTTCCTGAGTCAGGGGGGAGTGGGCATGATTCAACTTTTCATGCCATCAGTGTTCTAGAACTCAGAGAGACACGGTACCAAATTCCATTTGTGACCTTAGTGCATGTTAAGTGTACTTCTTTTATGGTACTCATTGCCAAGGTGTAGATGGACTTTGATTAAGGTATCCTGTGTCCTCAGCACTAACAGCTACAAAGGAAGAAGGAAGAACAATGAAGCCCAGGATTCACAAAGGAAAACCAATAGCACAGCTAGCCCTAGAGATGGTAGCTACATTATAACACAGGGTGATAAAGTAAGTGACAGTCAGTGTGCATATACACTCATCAGCAACAAATACCCCAAAAAGTTACAACTGTGGTTGGAACAAGACAGAAGTGCAACGAATGGATATATTCTATGTTACAAGAGTAGTTTAATGTTTCCAGGTCATTCTTTTAGGAAGAGCAGATATCTAGCCAGCACTTCGGAGTGCATAAAGAACCATACTCCTTGGGGGAAAATATTTGCTAGAGACAATTTGAGTGGTAAAAAGCTGTTCATCAACACTCAGTGGGAAACCGTAGTACTTAGACGGAGAAATGAAGGCAGAATCCCCAGATGGGGTGGCACTTGCGGTTTGAGTACATTTGTGCCCAGAGTCATTAAAAGTACACTGGATTTTGAGTTTGAGCCTGTGTTTGCCAATGCAATGCCTGATTCAGCCAAGAGGATGTCAGCAACTAAAAAGTTTTAGACTACTGGAAAAATAAATCAGCAACTAGCAGTAAAAATATTGAGCATAGTCAGCTTCCTAGAACAATTATCATATGTGCTTAACTTACTCCTTGTAAGAGGGTAAAAAGTTTGAGGCCATGGATAAAGCCTAATTTATATTAAACCCCAAGAGAAATTTGTGCTTACAATAAATTTGGAAGATTAAAGCACAGAGAATTGTGAAAGTTCCTCTATGATATTATCCAGCAGCTTCTTGATGAATTTATATGGAGTTTCATTCTATAGACACACTTGTTATTGAATTACAATTGATGTATCATTGCCATTTGGCACTTCATGGCTAAGCATTCTTCTTTAATTGAAGAATGCCATTCTCTTAAAAATAAAAATAACTGAAATACTTTAATAATGATTGGTATATTAAGCCTGTGATACAGAAAAACTTGGAAATGAGGGAAAGTAAAGACAAGAGGTCAATTTAGAGATTATTACAATAGGCTCGATGAAAAGTCGTGAAATTTAGGCTAGGGGCTATTCCAATGAGATTAGAGAGAAACAGAAAGGTACAAGAGGCTCTTTAGAGGTTTAGTTAATAATACTTAATCACCTTGGTTACAAATTAGATAACAAGATCTTGGAAATAACAGGAATCAAAGTAACTTTAAGGTTGTATACCTAGATAACAGGTGGGAACAATAATGTCAATAAAAATAAGAAAGTAAAGAGGAAGCAAAAATTTACGCAGAAATGTTAATTCAATTCAGGCATTTTGGATCCGAAGAAAAGAAATAAAAGCATAAAAACAAGAAGTGGAATAAATGCAGAGATAATTATTGTGCCAAGGACTAAAATTCCATTTTTAAAATGATGATCCACATTTAAGATGTTGCAACATGAGAAAGAGGATAGATGGATGTTGATTCCAAGTTCCAAGAGCTGGAAGAGGTAAAAAACAGAATGTTCTGAAATAAAGGAAATGCTTTGTGATCACTATACTGCATCTTGCATAAATAGCCTAAGCTAAATAATCTTAGAAAAATGAAGAATCCACCACAATGTGATTTTTTTGTGTTGAACTTCAGTAAAACTGAATATTGCAGTATTGACATTTCACTGTTAAAAAGGGAACTATGACCCATGTAATATTAATTTCTGAAATTCTCTTCTTAAAAAAAGAGAAAAACACTGTTTCATATTATAGAAGGAAATGTGAAGAGAACAAAATTAATTTTAAAGTCATTAAAATGAAATTCAGGGTACTTGAATTGCTCTGTTAATGTTAAATTGTAAAGACATCTAAAATCAAGCAATGTTGAAGTTCACTATGAATGTGTTTTTACATAAATAATTTGAAGATGTACCAAAAAAGTGGTTTTTTCCTGAGAATGGTGAATCATTTAAATCAGTGCAATCTAGAGAATTCATTTGTGATACAATGTATCAATCTCCCACTGTCTCTTTGGAGTTTTAATAACAACTTCTGTGATGAAGTTATAAATTTTTGTTCCATGTAGTTTCCATCTCATGGCTGACTCCTCCTCTATAATATTATTCTCCAGGTAAAGTTAATGTAATAATAAGCATGCATCTTTATTTTTATTTTTATTAAATTTCAGATATTTTAATTTGGCAGGTAATGAATTTTGTGAATATAGTTTTATTATACATTTTAAAAGTCTTGGATATGTGTTGATGTATCTTTACATATTCTATTCTCATCTCATCTATTGCATTTACCTGTTTAGAATATTTGCTCTTAAAAAAATTAAAAAATAGAGAAAAAGAGGGAAAAAAAGAAAATATGCTCAACACTTATCACTTCCAAGTAAATTGCAGGCAAAACTATAGCATAAATAAAAAAATTTTTCTAACTTTTTGTATATTTTTGTGTTAATCTAACTCCAAGAACTCTGTGTTTTTCTATTGCATATTGCATGCCTATATTATCCCTGTTTGAAGATCTTTAAATATGCTTGGCCTGCATCCATAAGATAGGAATGAATTTACATTATATGCTTCCAAGTGCCTGCACATTTACCCAGAAATTTCTCTTGTCTCCACTCTCTTATCTGCCAATAATCTCCTTCCATCTCCTGGACTTGCTTTCAAATGTTAGGAACAAGTGTACCTAAAAGTACATTCTTACTTTTGCAGAATCCCTTGTCTGAGACTGAGTTTCTAAAATGTACTCCCTTTAGTTATTAATAGTAAATATTCAGAGCAAAAACCATTCTCATAGTTTGCAATTGCACAAAGCTAAGTGTGCCATCATAGCTAATACTCCTTACTTAAAGTGAGTTTTCAATAGTCCCAAATTAATTCTTTATTATAATTTATAAATTCTGAGAATTATGGAATTATATATAAGATTGCCACGATTTTCACAGTAATCCTTCCAGTCACTCTGTCACTGAACTTGAATGACATCTTTGGGCATCAATAAGATGGCATGCATTACAAGAACCAATACAAATAGAGAATTGAGAAGAAGCTGGCAAAGATGTTATCTTCATAACTACTCTCACACTTCATAAAGCAAAAAATGGAAGGCTAGATAGGTCATTAATTTTTGTACTGATTGTCCTTTAATATGAACATGTACTTCATAGCAACATTGTGGACTTTTTCCCCCTTTGGTAGGTAAATTTTGGAAGTTTACAACTCTTTACATAATTTTTTTGGTGATTCAGAAAGAAAAAGTGTTCACAAAAATTACCAAATTTATTTTTTTCAGACTCATCATTCAGAAACTATTTAAATAAACTTAAAATTAATATTAAAAGTTCTTTAGAAAAGTTGTACTTTCTCAATATGGTTTGAGCAACTGAAAGAGGAGTTGTAATGAAAGTCATCTTTCAACCTTGCCACCTCTTTCTAACTCCCATGAACACAATAATAAGTGGCATAAGTTTTCACAGTCAGGTATAAATGTCTCCACTATACAAGTAAGCTGAAACCATTCCTGTGATCTAAATATGGTCTAACCTGAGTTAAATAATCAGGGAATGTGCTGATAACAGCAGCAACAAAAGAGTTTTCTTTACACCTGAAAAATCATCACTGATAAACTTTATCTAAGTATACCTGCTGCCTTCAGAAGCCATATTATAACTAGATCATTCACGTCTAAATCACAGAAACCCTTAATCTATGGTACCAGAAAATTCTCATCACCTTTGGGAGTTGATGGAAATACCATCTCAAAAATATTATTAATTAGTTCTTAAATTGATTAGTTCTTAAATTAGTTCTTAAAAATTAGTTCTAAAAAATTTGTTCTAAAAAATTTGTTCTTAAATTAGTTCAGCTGGGCTTACCTAACAGCAAGAACCAGGGTATAGCACTCAGGATATAGCACTAATACAACAATAAAATGCGGGACCACTATTTCAATTTTTTTTTCAATAAGGTTAGGCAATAAGATTCTCAATCAAATAAATAGATTATACATTTAAAATATGTATGAATATTTTGTATATGTGATTTTCCACTTTCTATCAAGGTAGAAAATTCTCAGAAACAGGATCTCCAGAGTATGACTTACTGAAACAGTTTTAGAACTTTTGTTTTCATTTTTTTTATTTCAGCATATTATGGGGGTATGAATGTTTAGGTTAAATTTTTTCCTTTGCCCTGCCTGAGTCAGAGCTCAAGTGTGTCCAGCCCCAAGATGTCCACAGCTAATGGGTGTGAATGTACCCATCCTCTCCTCCCCCTACACCTGCCTGACACCCAAGGACTGCTACTACTATATGTGCACATAAGCGTTGATCAATTAATACCAGTTTGATGATGAGTACATGTGGTGCTTGCTTTTCCATTCTTGTGATACTTTTTCACCTAGTAGAATGGGCTCCAGCTCTATCAGGGTAATACAAGAAGTGCTAGACCACCGTTGTTGTTTGTTTGTTTGTTTGTTTGTGGCTGAGTAGAACTCCATGGTATACATAGACCACTCACTTTTTTTAATCCGCTCACTTTTTCATGCATACACAAAATAAATAATTAAATAAATGTGTTACAATACAATCTCCAGATAAAAGAACAAACACTTCTTAAAGTTTAATAATATCTCTGGGTCCTGAAATTAAGCACAGCAGGAAATGGGAGTTATGGATTTCAAGAGACACTGTACACACTTTTTAAAGCTTCAGTTGGCACATTCCTGTGTAACTTCTAACACTTTTGTGTAACTGCAAATACAGCATGAAGGTAACATGGAAACTCTATGGAATGCCAATAGGTAGATCAAACGTTAAAAGAAAAAGGAAAACTATGTTCTCCTATAATTCCCTCATATTTTATTTTATTAAAAATTCTAATGAGAAAATCAGTGTAACATCTCTGCTTAATTGAGTGCTGAAAATTCTTGTTTTAGGGAATCTAGTGATCTAGTTATGATGTTATATATGTGATAGATTTCATTAACAAATATTTTATTAATCATTTTACAAGTGTTATGCAATCTCCAAAGTGGTCAGGATATATCACTAATATAACAGTAAGATGCAGGACCATTATTTCAAATTTTTTTTCAATAATGTTAGGCAATAAGGTTCTCTATCAAGTAAATAGATTATACATTTAAAATATGTATAAATATTTGGTATATGTGATTTTCTACTTCTTGAGGTTTTCATCTTAGGTAAGTGGTACAGTTACATTGGAACTTATTTTCTAGGCTTTATTGCTCTGATACATAATTTTTACCACCTCCCTTCTTTATGAAATACTTTCAAAATTATTTTAAGGAACTCCCAATATGTTGCATCCCTTGAATATAACCTCCCTTCCATCTGTATGCTCTAGCTATTGCCCACAATGATAAAGAAAAGTGAAAGAAGACATCACAAAATGAAGAGAAAGGCAAAAAAGCATAAAAATAAATGCAAAAACAAAAAATCATAAGAAGTTAGTACAAAACAATGGTTTAAAGGCCAAAAACATGCTAGAATAATCTAGGAAAAGAAAGACCAAAATGGGAAAGTGAAAAATGCCATTTATACACAGGGTCGTAGCACCCCAAGAATGTCTTACTTCTATTGTATGCTGGCTTCTGCTCAACCAGGTAATATGAATAAAAATTACTTTGTTCTTTGTATCTGGATAGACAATCTTTATTTTTTTAATTTAATTTTTTTTAAATTTCAGCATATTATGGGAGTACAAATGTTTAGGTTACATATATTGGACTGATAATCTTAAATAGTCTAAGTCCATGACTTAGTCCTTGAATCAAACCTTTAAGTTAGATTTTGAAGAACTGGGGAGAGATAAGGAACAGAGTTATTCAGAGCAGTTTAGAAAATCATCTACTTGGTTAAGGTGAATTCATAAGACTTTTACTAAGATACATGTTATTCTTGAGCCAGAGACCCTATCACACCACTGGCTCCTCAGAGGACTTGAACCATTTCTCATTCTTCCTTTATTCCCTGCCTAAATCCTCAAAACTTGGAAGAGGATTACTTGTGACTATGAAAGATCAATGCCAAGAATTTAAGTACTGTTCATTAGAATTGCCTAGAGAGCTATTAAAAATTCAGATGGCTGGGCTCTATCCAAAACCAAGTAAACTTCAAAATTTCTGAGGATGAATCTAGGACATCAGCATCTTAAAAACTTCTCAGATAATTCTACTATTCTCCCAGGATTGACACTCACTTACCCAAGATAACTCCTGCCTCTATAGCTACATTTCTTTAGTAACATCTATCTGAAAGCTCACAAACTCATTTTCTCAGAAACTATAATCTTAGAAAAGGTCCCTGATCAGAACTCCTACTATGTGAATTTACCAAATATTTAAGGAGGATTTGCTTGAAATATGTTTTTCAGGCAAGTTGCTGATGGTGTCAATTGAAATTGTGAGAATTTTTTGGCCAAAATGATGGTTAACAATGGTATGTAATTTGTAATATATTTATACTATAATCAACAAAAAGGGCTTTTAGATGCTGTGCGTGGATGAACAAGATTCTGCAAAAGAGATTGAGACAGAAGTAGAAAAGCCATGCACTACCATGCATAGTACGTAGCTCTCAGTCCTATGCACATATTAAATTGTACTTACTCAATATTGGAAATGAATAAAGCTCTAACATAATTCTTAAAGACTTTAGATAAAACATTTTAAAAATCCTTTTTCACTTTATATAATCACATCTCCATTATAAGCCAGACCGTTCTCAAAACCAATGAGACTTTGGGCAAAAAAAAAAAAAAAAAAAAAAGCTAAAAAATCTGCAGTATGATTTAATCCATTAAAATAATTTCATTACATGAATGGACAATATCACAGACACCAGCTCATTTAAGACAAATCCAAACAATATAAAAATTACTCAGGAAAAGAGAAAAAAATAGCTAATTGAGTTCCACATAGGAAATTGTCTTCATGATTCCAATTGAGATAATTGTTTCGTTTTTTGCCAACAGTTTGGAAACTTCACTGAAATTGTGAAAAGAAACATAGATAATCCACTGAGAGTTTAAAAATATTAATCAATTGTTTTCCTTTTAAATAAGTTGGTCAATATTTTAATGGTAAATATATTTTCAGAATTTGGGTCTCCCTACAAAAACGTTGTAGTCATTTGAATTTAAGCCTTAAATATGATGGTTCATCACCCTATTGTGTTCATGTAAATGTCTAATATAAAATACCTTACTGTCACAGAAAGGATCCCATAACAGGTACAAATCTTAGACTCATCCATTTATTTATTCTGAATTATGATTTTTTTAAAAATATCTTTATCCCCTGGTATATTATGACATTTTTGGAGAATAAAGTCTATTCAAATCTTTATCCCCCGGTAACTAGGACAGTGACCATACACAAGATACATTTTATGTATATATTTGTGTATCAGATATTCTTAGTTGCTTGGCATAAAAAAAAAACTATATTGTTTTAAATTTTATTTTACAGAGCTGGAATATAGAAAGGGTCATCTTTCAAGTCATCTTTCTCCTCAGTGGGTAATCCTAGAGCAGGGTCTCAACCTCCGGCCCATAGAGTTATATGGTCATAGAACGGTTGTGGTCATTTCATGTGGCAGGAAGAGTGTTTATAGAGACTCTGTAGCCAGGCAGGTAGTGTGCCTGTGCTGGTAGCAGTGGCAGAAGTGTAGCCCTGTTGTCCTCCTTCAGGACTACTCCACACTCTACAGCTCAACATGATTCCAGCATGCAGCTGAGTTATGAGCCTCACTTTCTGAACCCAGAGATTCAGGATTGAAAGAGCCTAGGAATTTATCCGTCTCAGCCAAGATTCTAGAAATGCCTATGTGGTTCTATAAGCATCAGTGGCATACATTACTTTTGACTAAATCATTGCATTCACTTTTTATTGTTGTGTAACAAGTTGCCTCAAACGTAGTGCCTTAAGACCACACACATACTTTTATGTTTCTGTGAGTCAGGATTCCAGTCTTAGCTTAACTAGGTTCTCTACCAAGGTTCCCAGAGGCTGCAAATTGGACGCCAGCTGAGCTGCATTTCCTTCTGGAGTTCAAAGGTTTTCACCAAGCGAAATGGTTGTCAGGTTTCAGTTCCATTCCACACAGCTGTGGGACTGAGCGCCTGCTTTCTTCCTGGCTGCGGGCCGGGGCCTGCTCTCAGCTCCTGACCGTGTGATCCTCTCACAGACCCTCTCAACACACAATACCTTACATTTTCAAACCCAGGAAGAAAAACTCTCTCTTCAGCAAGAGCTCAGACCCGTTTTCAAGAACTTTTACTTGATCAAGTCAGGCCCATCCAGGATAGTCTCCTTTTTTGATTAACTCAAAATCAACTGATTTGAGACCCTAAATACATGGCCAAATCCCTTCACCTGTGCCATAGAACCCACCCTAATCACAGTAGTTCCATCCCATCATGTTCAGAAGTCCCATCCACACTCAAGGGGCAGAGGTAGAAATCTTGGGGACCATGTTAGAATTCTGCCTACCACAACCACAGATGACTTCCAGACAACCTGCTTCCCAGAATACAAAAGTGTGTTAACACATATAGATGCAATTATGTATATTTATATGATACATAAAATACACAAAATGTATTATATTTGGTTTAAAATATTACATTCACTATATCTCTTGTGATACATGTATAGGTGTATATATGTGTATATGTGTATGTATATAAGTATATATACACACATACGTATATTTATTTTTCCTTCTCTTTCTCCTTCATTTGTCCTTCTCTTTTTTCTTCCTCCTTCTTTTCTTCCTCTCTTCCTGCTTCATCTTTTTTTATCAAACAAATACAAAATAGAGTTAATTGATATAAATTTCCAAAAATCAAGAGACTTAATCTAGATTATGAGAATTTAGGCTGAAGTTTTCAATTTCATTCATAAGAGAGCATTTAGTGGAACACCATGGTAGACTATGTGTTTGTACACTATAAATGAGATGGAGTTTACTTTTTACATTGCCTAGCTCTCTAGAAAATAAACTAAGACATCTTCTTAGCTATTTATGATTATATAAAGAAAAATAAACCATCTGTAAGCCAATTTCTTTAAGGAAATAAGGGACAGTTTTAGAGGACTCACAAAGTGAAATAAAAAGTTTGATAGAGCCAATTGTCTTCTTTGTTCAATAAAAATCCCTTTTTTAAGAAACTAGATTAAAGTGAATTTACTGAATGTATTTGTCTAATGGATTTTCTCAAATTTGCAAGGCTTAAGAAAATAAAATGAGTAAGAAAGTAAACTATAGAGATTTTCCTATCTAAGCAGAGATTTAAAAGTCATTTTATTCATAAGAATTCCGGAGTAGGAATTAAAGGAAAGATTTTGCAGGATGCTTACTTTGAGATGGTAAGAAAAGCAAGAGTACACATCATAAACTAGGCTGCTGAAAGGTCTAAAGGAAGGAATACCCTTCAGAGAAGTCTGGTTAAGGACTAATTCTACTATTAACTAGCTCTGTCATAAGATGAGAGCTCACTTTTTTCATGTATGGATTATAAATATGACTAACTTCTCTTTCCACTTCTCAGGGTTATTGTAATTAAGCAGTATGACAATGAAAAATCTTAGAGACACAATTCAGATAGAATTCTCTTGTAGTTCTGGCTTTATTGCTCCCTAAATATGGGGCCTGGGCAAGTTATTCTCTAATTTTTAACCAAGTTTCTTTGTATGGAAAATGATACCTAGTCTCAAGGTAACCTAAAGGATTAAATAATTTACATAGACAAAGTAGAGGATATGTAAATGATGTCTATTATTAGGATTATTAATTTAAAACATCATTAAAATGCAAAGTACAATTATTAATAACCTAGATTTAGAAAGACCCTCAAGCTAGCACAACGAATGTCTAGTGAAATTTATTCTGCCTGTGCAAAAATGCAGTACAGAGAATACATACTTTGACATTCTCCCACCAACCTCATTTCTTTATCTCAGATCCAAATGTATGAAGCAAGAAAAACTGAGGAATTATTAAAATTTAAGTATTCTGGGATCTGAGAATATTCAAAATGATTCTGTGTATCTGAATTTTAGAATTATTAGTTATTTCATCATTTTTTCAGAATATTGTGGTCAATATACTATATTGATTTTAGGATACAGTAAAGAATAATGTTTTGGAATATCTTTTATTTCCAAAAAAAGGTGTTTAAGTGTTGTGACTTCTTCTTTCGAGACCATTATTACCTCATAAATAAGATGAGGAACGTTTATCCGTGCTCTAACATTTTGTACGGCATAAAGCATAAAGAATGCTTTTTAGTAAGAAGGAATACACCTCCTGTTCAAGTTTTGCACAAAATATAATTAAGAAAAATCATTTAGATTGTTATCAGAGTGACTCACTGATGATAATAGATAACATGTTAGTTAATATCCAGGTAACAAGGGAAAAGGAAATAAATTCTGAAGCTATAGGTTAGAATTGAAAAGAAGAGACTCCTTCCATTCCAAAGGGGTTTTTATATGTTCATCATAGCAATTTTTGCTAGAAACCCTCATGTAAATACCCTGTTGAACCTAAGATACTGCTGAGGAAGATAAAAGTTTCCTACTCTCTCTCAAAATCATACTGCTAGGTTTTAAATGAAAGCAAATCTGAGACTGAATTCTGTCTTATATACTACCATTTGCAAGTCAAACTCTTATTTATAATCAGGCACAAAACACTTAAAAGACTTGCTATTGTCAGCCTGATAAAGTCCTAGTTCTCTGTTTTTGTTTTTTTAATGATGAAGCAACCACTTCTTGCATAAAAGATTCTCTCTTCCCAACAATATTTTAGAGATAGGATTCAGTTAACCTAATATTTGACACAGCCAACCAGAATATTCTAACCCATAACTACATTATAATCATGTCTTGAATGACATTCTTAAAGGTAAGGAATAAACAGCTTTCCTGTCTTGATTATCCTATGCAAGCAGTGATGGGACAAGTTTGATAGAATTTACCAATCTGTATATGTTGAATAAAACTAAATTCACACGTAATTTCTGGCATATCCATTATGCTCATTAAAAAGCCACTAAATTCACTAATGAAATTCCTAACATCCATTTGCAAAGCCTCAGGTGTTGGTCAGGGATAATGATAGCTAAAACACTTACAGTTGCCTTTTGATTAAATGTTATCATGCCCTCATGTGTATAAAGTATTTCTTATTAGGAAAACTAACTTCCCCTTGAGTGAAGTTGAACAAACACATACATAACACTGTATCTCTATGCTGAAATGTTTTAGAACATATTTCCAGTGTCATAACACTCAGAAGTATTTTTCTCCAACCCAGACCTCTCCTATAAACTTCAGACTCAACACCAGTGACCTACTAAACATCATCAATAATCTCCCTATTAGTTTTTGTTACTACCCTTGGCCCCCTATAGTCTTTTATCAATACCATAGACAGAGTAATTCTGGCTCCTTTTGGTAGATATCTAGAGCTGCTTAGGATAAGGGACAGATCTTATCATCCCTCTGCTCAAAACCCTTCAGTGACTTCCCACCTCACAGAAGTAAAACTGAATATCATCACCAAGTCCTCAGGTCTTCCGACCTCTCTGATCTTATCTCCTATTACCCTTTACCTGCTCACTGTCCTCAAGTCTCAATAACAGCTTTAGTGTTTACTCAATCACACCAGGTACACACTTCCAGCCCAAGGCTATAGGGCATGAGGTTTCCTTCTGCCTGGCCTACCCATTCCCCAGATATATACATGACTTGCTCCTTCACCTCCTTTAAGAATTTGTGCTAATGTCATTGTATTAGTTTCCTGTGGCTGCTGTAAAAAAATTACTACAAATTTTGTGGCTTAAAAACAATAGAATTTCATTCTCTCGGAGTTCTAGAGGGCAGGTATCTAAAATAATGTTTCAGTGGGCCCAAGTCAAGGTGTTGTTGGTAAGGCCACAAGCCCTCTGGAGGCTCTATGGGGAATCCATTTCTTTCCTCTCCCAGTTTTGGATAGAAACTGGACTTGGGTCCTCATCACTCTAATCTCTGCCTCCATGGTGACAATGTCCCCTCTTCTGTCTACATAAAATCCTCTCTGACTCTCTATTACAAAGATGCCTATTATAACATTTAGCACCCACTTGGATAATCCAGGATAATACCCTCACTTCTAGATCTTTAATTTAATCACATCAGAAAAGACTTTGCCAGATGAGGTAACATTTAACATCATCAGATTCTGGAGATGAACCTAATACTTCTGGAGAAGGCATCTGCCAGCCTAGCACAGTCATTTTCTCACAAAGGCCTTCCTATACTACCACACTTATGATTTCAACCACCCTCTCCCACAGCACTTCTCTCCCTCTTCCCTGCTTTAGTCTTTCGGTGCCATTGATCACTGTATAACACTCTATATATTTACTTCCTTCTTACGTTATTTGGCTCTATCAACCAAAATAGCACTATGAAGACAGAATTGTCACCTCTCCTACTCATTGCTCTTTCCTTAGCACATTGAGAAACATCTGTCATATACAGCACTTTAATGAATAATTTTAAATGAATGGATGGATGGATGAAGGGGTTTAAAGTATTTCAGTTGAATGGAAAACATGCATAGTGAGTTAAAAGGTGGCCCCTCAAAATATTTGTTCAAGTCATAATGCCCAGAATCTGTGAATATTACCTTACATGGAGAACAAGTGAATAGTATATTATATGTAAAATATATATTATATATAATTTATATTATTAAAAATGTGATTATATTAAGAGTCTTAAGAGTATGAGTTTATCCCAGATAATTTGCCTGAGTCCTCAGTCAATCACAGGTATCCTTATACAGAGAAAGGCAGAGGGAGAATAGAAGAGAAACACAGAGAAAAAGATATACAGAAGGGGAAGCAATGTGACCATCAATCACTCCAGTAGCTGGAGTGATGTGGCTGCAAGTCAAGGCATGCCAGTAGTCACCAAAGGCTGGAGGTAGCAAAGAGCATGTTTTCCCCTAGAGCCTGCAGAGAGAGTGTGGTCCTGCCAAAGGCACCCTGATTTGAGACTTCGGGCCTCTGAAACTGTGAGAGAATACATTTCTGTTATTTTTAAGCCACCAGCTTGGGTTAATTTGTTATTGCAGCCCTAGGAAATGAACACAATTTGGGTGTTCCAAGGGCTTCTAATAGGAAGACAGAATATAAATAGCTACATGTATGTTATTTTTACCTTAGGAAAAGTATTCTTATCTTGAATTTATACCTAGAATTATTATCTGGCTTTCTGTTGCCCTATTAAGAGCACAGACTCTGAACGCAGACATCTGTGTTTCAATTCTCACTTCACTTTTGAGGATCTTGGAGTCCTTTGATCTTTTTGCCTTAGTTTTCTCATCTGTAAAAGTACAAAATTCTTAGAAATATACCTACCCCTAGCATGCAATAAATATTGTATCATAATTTTATTATTGTTTATTATATTATAAAAATAAAGTTTATTAGACATATCCTTGCAGTGAGATAATATTTTTACCCATCAAAAAGTATGAAAACACACTCTGTCCTCAAGGGAATAGTGGCATAGACATTGTCACATATTGATGGTAGGAGTAAATGTGCTATAACCTCAATGGAGAACAATTTGATACTATTTATCAAAAAGTACAAATTTACTAACACTTGTAACTTGGCTAGACATTGTGGCAATGTATAATATTAATAGAAGTTTAGAAACCTAAATTCCAGCAATATAGACCAAGTAAAATATAGAACATTCATTCATTAACTATTGTCAAGCAGTTAAAGAAACAAGGCAAATATTTTCAGTTCTGCTAATAGAAGAATAACTTGTTGCTACCTATACTCTCACTGAGAATAATAGAAAAGCTGGACAAAATAAACGTGTGTGTGTGTGTGTGTATCTGTGTGTGTGTGTGGATATTAGCGCATTACCAAAGCATATAGGACTTGAGGAGGTCAAGATGCTGGAGGGGACAGCTCAGTGAAGTAAGCCAGACATTGTACATAGCTTTTCTTTTCAAGGAATGTGCCAATTTGGAATTGGCATAGGAATAAGAAGATAAATGCCTTGCAGAAAACAACAGCAAGGAAGCTAAGTTGAACTTTTGGAAGGCTATTGGAGTCAAGGAGATATCATTTTGGACATAATGAACAGGAAGATAGTCAGGATTCCTGAAGTCATGAACTTGGAGGGACAGGAAAGACATAAATGAGTCCAGTAGTTGGTCCTGCTCTTTCCCTTAACACATAGGTCAAGTTGCAAATCATATATCTGATAAAGGGTTTTCATCTAGAATATATAAAGAACTCCTACAAATAAACAACCCAATTAAAAAACTGGCAACGTACTTGAAGAGCTATTTCTTCAAAAAGCATAAACAAATGGCTGATAAGCAGAGTGAAAGATCTTCAACATCATTAATGATTAGGAAAATGCAAATCCAAATCACAATGCAATACCAGTTGTGAACTCCGATTGGCTATAATAAAAAATGATGGGTAATAACATGTAATGGCAATGATTTGAGGAAACTGAAAACTCTATACATTGCCAGTAGTGCAATGATACAGCTGATATGGAAAACATTTTAGTGGTTCCTCAAAAATTGAACATCCAATTAGTATATAACCCAGCAATTCCACTTCCAGATGTAGGTACAAAAGCATTGAAAACAGGGGCTTAAACAGATGCCTGTACACATATGTTAAATTCAGCATTATTCACAATAGCCAAAAGTTGGAAATATCTCAAGTGTCCATCAACAAATGAATAAACAGAGGGAGGGCAAGATGGCAGACTAGAGATATTGATTTCCAGATCATCTCAGAAAGAAGGAAAAGTTTTAGAAGAACAAAACATAGCCCAGGTATAATTCTGAGAGAAAAGTGCCAGAACCTACCAGAGATCCCACTGGAAGAAGTTGCAGAGAAAAAGAAGGAGCAAGACTTGGACAGCAATCAACACCAGAGGAATTTGGAGCCCCAAGGAATGGGTAGGCAGGTGTGTGTGTGTTTCCTCTCCTCACACCCTGGCACACTGCAGGCTCCTCAACTGCTGAAGAGCTTCTGTACCCTCATGAGCCCCAAAGGTGCTGCTGTTAGTGAACTGGGAGGTTCTTGAGAACAGAACACTGGGTTGCCAGTCCCCTCAGGATCACTGCTCCTTACCATAGACCCAAGCTGAGGCAGCAGGTGCCATACTGCTTCTCTACCTCTTGTGCACCTTTGTCCTCTCCCAAGGAGCTTCAGCCCTGGAGTTTACTTGTCACTGGTCCCCACACAAACATATCTCAACACATGCCCAAACTCTGGTAGCCACAGGGGGCTGGTGGGTTCCAGGGGAACTGTGTGATCACAGACCTTGGACATTCATGGTGGGCTGCCCTTAGGGGAGAGGAGATCAGAGAGCCAGCTCTCCTCCATTCAGACCCTTTTCCTCCCCTCGTCCACCCACAGCTGCCAACACAGCCATGGCAGTTCCACATAGGTTGACATGGATGCCCTAAGGGATGATTGAGCTGGGGCTCTCAGAAGCAGCTGCTTCGCCTCTGTTGGTTCACCCATCACACCAAGGTTTCCTGTACAGGCTGGATCCTGCACTTTCTGGACTCGATCCTGTTGTTCTGGGATGGGGGAAATTTGTGAACTAATCTTGGGAGATAAGGGAGTCCACATGGACAGAACTAAAAGGAGAGTGCAGTATGGGGCTGAGCCACATCACACTGTCAGATCACCACTCTCCCAACAGGAAAGCCATGCTTTCCATCCAGGGCAGGATCTAGGCAGGGAAGCTCCCAGCTCATGGTGCTATCACTAGTGAGATCAGCTAGTTTGGACTACTGCTTGTGACCAGATGCTGGAAGGAGATCCACAGGACAAGAGAAGAGGGAGAAGAGGAAACCCATTCCCACCTGCCAGACTGTAAATCCTAGATGGCCCCTCTTCCATGAGCAGACTTTCTGGCTTTATGGGGCCACTTCAGCCCCTGCCTGGTGGCTTTCTCCAACAGCCTGGAGCTGACTCTTGACCCCTACCAAAAGAGCTCTTGGGTCTGCCTTTGTTGATCCTGAGCACAGGCTCCCCTAACCAAGCCCCACTTAGCCTCACTACTCCACCTGCATAGTCTGTGATGGAGCACAAGAAGAGGTCACCTGGGAGTTAGGGCCCCACTTATCACCTGGGGCACCCAAGTGCTTCTCCTAATGGACTAGAGCCAGTCAAAGGTCCCAAAAGACCACTGCAGCTGACTCTTTCCTGAAAGTGCTACGTACTGGCAGGGAAGACTTGTATAGTCCATTATGGTATTTACTAATTCAATCATACAAGGCATAGCTGACTCTTACCCACAAGCACCACCTGCTGACTTAGAGATTAAACAGAGCATACCAATTCCTACTATTAAGAAAATACATAATTCATACTATTAAGAAGATCACAGAGCTGGAAAGAGAGAAAGAATTTCAAAGTCCTCTCTCTCCCCTTGTTGACAAGAGACAGAAAATCAGCCCATGTATATAGTATACCACTGCTACAACCCACAAATTATCCCTGTTTGCCAGCAATATGATTCTGTATCTAGAAATCCCTAAAGACTCCACCAAAAGACTCCGAGAATTGATAAATAAATTTAGCAAAGTCTCAGGTTACAAAATCAATGTACACAAATCAGTAGCATTTCTATATACTAATAATAGTCAAGTTGAGAGTCAAAGTAAGAACACAACACAAAATTAATTCAAGATGGTAAAGACTTAAATGTAATGCATGAAACCATAAAAATTCTAGAAGAAAATATAGGAAAAGTTCTCTCAGACATCAGCCTAGGTAAAGAATTTGTGACTAAGACACCAAAGGCAAATATAGCAACAACCAAAATAAATAAATGGGACTTAATCAAATTAAAAAACTTCTGCACAGCAAAGGAAATAATCAACAGAGTGAATACATAACCTACAGAATGGGGAAAGTATTCTCAAACTGTACACTGACAAAAAACTGATATCCAAAATCTACAATAACTCAAACAAATCAGCAAGAAAATGCAAACAACCCCATCAAAAACTGGGCAAAAGACATGAACAGAAGTTTTTTGAAAGAAGGTAGAAAAATGGCCAAGAAACATATGAAAAAATGTTCAATATCACTAATCATGAGGAAAATGCAAATTAAAACTACAATGAGTTACCACATTACCCCTATGAAAATGGCCATTATTAAAAAGTCCAAAACCAATAAAGGCTGGAATGGATGAAGAGAAAAAGTAATATTTATAAACTGTTGGTGAGACTGCAAATTAGTACAACCTCTATGGAAAACAGCGTGGATATTACTCAAAGAAATAAATGTAGACCTACCATTCAATCCAGCAATCCCACTACTGGGTATCTACCCAAAGAAAATGAAATCATCTTACGAAAATATACCTGCACTCAAATGTTTATTGCAGCACAATTCACAATTGCAAGGATGTGGAATCAATCTAAGTGCCCTTCAATTCATAAGCAGATAATGAAAGTGTGGTGCGTGTGTGTGTATATATACACACACACACACAAATATATATACATACACACACACCATGGAGTACTATTCAGCCATAAAAAGGAATGAAATAATGTCATTTGCAGCAATGTAGAGGGAACTGGGGACCCCTATCCTAAGTGAAGTATCTCAGGAATGGAAAACCAAACACCGTATGTTCTCACCAATAAGTGGAAGCTAATACATGGGTACACAGGAGGACAAAGCCATATAAAGAACATGAGAAAGCCATATAAACAACATGAGAAACCAAGAAGGGGTTAGGGTGGGAGGGTGGTTGGGGGATAAAAACATGACCACTGGGGACACTGAACACTATTATGGTGATGAGCACACCAAATGTTCTGACTTAGGCCTTATACAAGATTTCCATGTAATAAAACACTTGTACTCCTTATTAGTATTTTGAAATTAAAAATAAGGTAAATTTTTAAAAATATGTTTTATATATACCATGGTGTACTACTCAGCCATAAAAAGGAATGAAATAATGCCATTTGCAGCAACATGGATGGAATTTGAGACCATTATCCTAAATGAAGTACCTCATGAATGGACACACACCATATGTTCTCACTTATGAGTAGGAGTGCAATGATGGGTACGCATGGTCATATAGTGGTGTAAAGGACATTGGAAAGTAAGAAAAAGGGAGGGTGGGAGGAGGGTGAGGAATAAAAACTTACTCACCAAGTATAATATACACCATTCTGGTGATAGGAACACTAAAAGCCCTGACTTCAGCATTATACAATTCATCTATGTAAAAAGAACACTTATACTGCCTACTATTTTGAAATAAAAATTATTTTTTTAAAATGTGGTATATAAAAAAACTAAACTTCTGATACATGCTACACCATGGATAAACCTTGGAAACATTATGCTATGTGAAATAATATGGCCAGAATAAGCCAGACACAAAAACACAAATATTGTTTGATTTTACTTCTATAAAATAATCTAGAATAGGAAGATTCACAGAGATGGAATATAGATTAGATGTTACTAGAGGCTAAGAAGAGAGGGGATGGGAAATTATTGCTTAATGAGTATTTCTATTTGGATGATGAAAATATTTTAAAAATAGGTAATGCGATGGTTGCACAACATTGTGCATATAAATTAACACTGTTACATTGTAGTCTGGATTGAGGTGTGCCCCATGATTTTTATTTCCACACAACATATTACACATACTTGGCACTCAACAAAATGCATTAAATGAATATTTGACTGCCCATCTCCTTCTCACTGTCATTCCCTGCCCTGGCCTACTACACTTTCTTTCCCTTGATATCTTTTACTTCAAAAGTTCATAAAATTCTATTCTTGGCATACAACAAAAATATTCAAAGGAAATTTCTATTTTAAATTTAAATAAACGGTTCATTATAGAACATGTATGAATTAAACCGACATATTGTTGCAGAAATTTAATTAAAAACAAAGTCTTCTCCCAACCCAGATATTCTCTCCATAAAAGTAGTAGAGGGGGAAAAAAACCATTTATTACTGAATAAGCATTAAACCAGAATGTGATGTGCATCGCAGTGGATCCACTGAGAGACTGCAAAGACAGAAAGAAAGCTCACCCTTACATATAGACTATTTTCTGTAAGCATATGCGACCTATTTTCTGTATGTTTTCAAGATAAACAGTGACTAGTCCTCAAGCAAGAGGACTTGACAATATTTGTCACACCTAATTCATCCTACTTTACCTGGTAATTGGGGTGACCATCTGTGTTGGTTAATTAGCTTTATCCAGAGGAAAAGAAAATTCCTCATCTCTATATGGTAGAAGGTAGTTTTGCACCTTGCCCAGGGAAGTTAGGCTCCTACCCTCCCACAGAAACTGCGAGATAGCTGCACTATCTCCCTTGATGTTTGCATTTCAAAGAGATGGCTCCCAGCTTCTTGACAAAGACAGTCCTGGGTCATAGTGCTCACAAAAGGCCTAGCCAGTCTTCAAAAAGGTTTATATACATTTCAAAGAAATACAAAAATATTTAAGATTTTCTAAGGTAAATGCTCCAATAAAAAAGGAAGGGAAAGCTCTTCCCCATTTTTAACAGGGAGAATTAAGTATCTTATTTTTAATTTGCATTTGTAAGAAATACAACATATATACATATTTTATTTTTCTACATCTAGAAACTAACCTCCAAGATCTCAGAGTGACGCTTGAGATGACCAATACACCTACTTTGGTGTGAATTGTATTTTTTGCACTGATTTTTTTCAATTCCTGAAGGAGCTCACAATCTAACCAGGAAAAAAAAAATGTAGCACAATGAATTGTTATTTTGCTTTAATAACAGACATGTAAGCAATATGCTATGGATAGAGAGAGGTGGGAGCAGTTAAATTGGCCTGGGAAGTTCAAGGAAAGCTCCACATAAGAGGTTAAAGCACAATCTAGGCAGAGAGAGGACCAGGAGCTTAAGAGAGGATTTATGGAAAGCTCTGGCACATTAGAGGAATGGATTACAAATTCCAGGAGAGTTGTATCAGAATTACCTAGAGAGTTTTTTAAAAATATGGATACTGTGACTCTATATCACAGTCAGAAATTCTGGGAGATGGTCCCAGAAATCTGTATGTTAATATCCACTCATTTTGACTTCAATGTCCACACCAGTTTGGGAAACATTGCATTAGGAACTGTGCTTGCAACTTGGAACCCAGTGCAGATGAGAAGTGTGAGAGGCTAGCAGAGCTAGATAATGAAAAGCTTTGTGGGATGTCCCTAAAGAGGTTGAATTTTATCCTGATAGTTTCCGGCCAAGACTTGTCGTTAATTTCCAGCCAAGCTGGGCATTAAAAGCCCCGTGAGATTGGAGGAAGAAAGAAAATAAGACGGAAAAAGAGTCAGGATTGAAATGTGACTGTTAATTTAGGCTCTCATCCTTCCTCACCAGCCAGGGGCAAGCTGTTTCTGCTACTTTAACTGTTTTCTGTCCTGGCAAGGACAAAGCACAATTTATTAGAAAAGACTTTTCCAAGGGAAACATTTTGCTTCCAGCTGTGAATCTGCCTGCTGTTCTTAGAGTCACAAAGAACCCTCTGCTGGTAGACATGGTCGCTGTTTCTATGTTTTGGAAATTATGAGTGAAGACCACCTTTCTTTTCCCAATCTGTGGAATAGATTATGTATACAGGAAAATATGTTGTATAAGAGATTTGTTCAAGAGAGACACCTCCTACTTTACACATATCAATTATGACTGAAGGAAGGAATCTACTGCATATAAAAATACAATATATATATATATGTTTAAAATGTACAAGAAGGTAAACAGTGACATTCTAATACCTATGGAGAGTGAGTGCTTAAGATTTTCTAAAATAATGTTATGAGCTAAAATGGCATTGGAACTTCTTAGAGCACTCTAGCTGTTACTAGGACTGCTTATTGCCTGGTTTCTCAACCTCAGCATTATTGACAGTTTGGACTAGACAATTTTTTTTTATTGCAGGAACTGTCCTGTGTATTATAGGATGTTCATCAGGAGCTCTGGCCACTAACCATTAGATGCCAGATGCACACTTCCCCAGCTATGGCAACTAAAAGTGTCACAGACATTGTCAAATATCTCCTGAACTGGAGGAGGCCAAAATTGCCCCTGGTTGAGAACCAATGGTTTATTAGTAACATGTGAAGTTGAGATATATTCTGCAATGTCATTAAACCCTTACATATAGAGGAACTAAGTCTAACCCTGTTCCAATTTATGAAACTAAATTCCGCCTAAATCCAATGATGTTAATGCAATCATAA